>NW_017305525.1:252437-253557 GCF_001594115.1 Trachymyrmex septentrionalis
AGAAATAACGAGTCTTTTGAAAAAGACGAATTGTAGTATAAATTTTCGCGAAAAATGTAAGACAGAGAAAAAAGTAATTGCTGTGGCAAGATAAAATTAATGAAAAAAGTGAAAGATTTCTTTAAATCGTTAAGCAGCGAATAAATTTGCAAATAATTCATCGGCGAGAACTCATGATTGAATTACCAAATAAAATTCTTTCAGGGCGTAGAAGTGTAGACGAAGTTGCCTATTGAATTTATCCCTCAAACTGATTTCATTGTATTACAGGGGGAGGGTTATGTAAATTGATGAAATGGAGATCAAGCTGGATGAAATTGAGTTACACCCGACCGGGGAATGCGCAATTTATTGCAAAAATATTCGTTTTTAATACGGAACAACGAAAACTGTAGCGCGAGAAATGTACACGCCGCGATATTTATATATCAAATATGTGTTTTTTATATTTAATTGCCTGGCGCGAATTGATCGCGGAGTCGAAAGAACAATTCGTTTGCGAAAAATGCCAGACGTAATTTAGTATTAGTTTTTTCTTTTTTTTTTTACTTGTTTTCATTATTGCCACTAGTAAATATGACAATTTTATAATTATTTATATATTTAGAATGGATACAAGAATTATCTGTAAACGGTGCAAACTACTCTCTATTTCAAGTAGCAAAATGACATTAAAATAACGGCAAATTTTGATCATTATGTAACCAATTAAAAAGTCCTAAATTAGATTTTGAGAAACCCGAAAATGATCTCGATCTGTCCTACACGTTATTTTCTGACATTTTAATGATTGCAAAATGGGATTAATATATGACTTAGGACTATATATATACTTGTATATATACATATATTACTCCTGTTTTCCAATCATATATGTTTCTAATGCTCCAAGTATCATTTGATTGATTCTTGCTGCCGATTCTGGAAATTGTAAATATGATTTATATATTTATTCCAAGGTATTAAATGCGTCTCCTTTCTTGGGGGAAATAAACTGAATCACCGATATTATCTCTGGTATTCAAACCAAATGTACGTGTTTCACAGTTGAATAATTATAATATGCATTTATTACATCGGCGTAAATATTTCACAAACTTTCTCTCCAAAAATCCGATTC
>NW_017305525.1:253657-257095 GCF_001594115.1 Trachymyrmex septentrionalis
GTTTATTATAATACATCGGCGTAAATATTTCACAAACTTTCTCTCCAAAAATCCGATTCGTGTAACAATATCATTTCATCGCGAGTGTCGTATCATCAAAAAGCATAAATTTCGTAGACGAATTACGCTTCAGGGTTCACTTCTTGGTGTTTTATAGATTTGCCATTCCGAGATCACGGAAGATTTCGCACGAGAGTAATTGGATTACGCTATCAAATTCCAGCTTCATTACGACGACGGTTAGTTCTCTTCGATCTAAGAAGCGCACGGAAGGAGAGAGAGAGAGAGAGAGAGAGAGAGAGAGAGAGAGAGAGAGAGAGAGAGAGAGAACATAATCCAGATTCTCCACGTGGTCGCGTATACTATCCATCGAGCGATAAATAATCGGTCGAAGTGAATGAAAAAAGAGAGGAAAGGAAAGCGAGAAAAAGGACGAAGGTTTAAAAGCAAATACTCGCGGACTCCCCGCAAGGCGACCCCGGCTGAACTTCTAGCAGACATCACGGGGGGTCTTCTAACGAGCCGTGCAATTAACATTTTTATTAGACGGTTCCTCTCTGCCTCCAAGCCGATCCTCTGTCCTGCTCCACATGTGTAACCACCGTCAGAGCCTCATCGATACTTCGTCGGCAACGCGGAACAGCTTCCTCTCGTCTGTGAAATGAACTTCGGTCCTATTAGTGTCTATTCAAGGAGAGAGAGAGAGAGAGGGCAGAGAAAGAAGGAAAAAAGGAGCAGAATCGCTTTTTGTACCAAAGTAATGTCTTCTTGGAAATAAGGAAATATCTTTTATCGTATGTGGAGATATTTATATTCCCGATTCCTCTGCGCTTTCATTAATCTCTCGTTATAGAATCTTTTCTTGGCATTGTTGAGACACAAATAATTTTCTTTCGGAGTCTTAATATACACCTATTTTATTGGAAAAGTAGAAAGTGCATCAAAGCGCGATGAAAACAAAATGATAATGAAACTTTCGCCGGATCGTATGTCACTCGTGTTCGATTCTCAGACTTCTCTCGCAGAAAATTCTACGGGGAGATAATCATCTCTGTATGTACAAGCGCGAGAGAGGAGTTTCCACCCTCGTCTTTTGAAATGATTTCTTAAGCATGATATTTGCACATAGAGAGAGCGAGCACCGTGCAATTTCTCGACTCGCGCAAAGGAAATAAACACGAGAGGTATAGGCCGCGCGTAAGGACGCATCGTCCGGGCCGGGCGAGCCTGTTAAGTATCGTTGCGGCGATCGTTTGCGCATTTCAGGGCCATGCGCTGCATCGTGCCGTGGATGCATCGCAGTCGGCGTATCATCGGTGCGCGTTGTTGCATTGTTCGGTATTTCTCGATGTGCGGCATCGGTGTGCGCTACGTGCCGTACGGTGATTTGGCTAACCACACGTTTGTTGAACCATCGGCGGCATCCGGCATTGTTTGCTCGCTTTGATGAGGCCAATTCGTGTTTCGCTTTTGCGCTGCGTTCCATGTGGGATGCGCTGGAGAGCGCGGGCGCTCTCGTACGCGCAGCACGCGTGTGCGTGCGTGCGTGCGATCGCCGCGCTGTTTGTATACACGGCGAGAGCTGCGTATGTCATTAGTGACCCCGAGGGTGACCTCGGGATTCGCTCTCACCGTACCGGGCTATCAACACCGACCACCGCGCACCACTGACAGAGAAGCTCCATTATGCACTCCTAACGATACCCGCCTAGCGCGCGAAACATTGTCGCACGCCGTCGCGTTGTTCCCCACTTTGCGAGATATTACGATGATTCTATTTGCCTTCACCTGATCGACGTGAGTCGATCTTTATTTAAAAATTCCGAACGATTTCAATATCGTTGTTTTAAAGCCTACAGATAATTATATATATATATATATGTATCACGTTCAAAAGGAGAATACATATTAATTAATTTCTAATTAATAATTTTTATCATTTGTTTAAAAATGTATACTATACGGCTCAATATTATTTTGTTATTATATAATTTTTCTTTGAACAACATAAATAATTTCTTGTATGAAGAATTATTTATTAAGGAATTAGTAAGGAAAAAGTAAATATACAAAGAACGAGAAGAAAAGAAGATAATAAAACTACAATGAGAATTATAAGATTAATAAAAAAAACAAGATTATAATAATATGTAAACAATGTTGGAGATGATACAATAGCGAGCACGAAAGTTAACGCGAGAAGGTAACCGCAATGGGGAATTTTTGCAATACCGTTTATTCAGATACGGTGAAACGCTAAAGTCGGGGTATTCCTCTTCTTAACATTCAATTAAGAAACGTGATTGTTAACATTCCCTAAGTAAAATTGGTTGTAATTCATTATATCATATCCCTTGTCTGAAAAGAATGACACTATTTTAGTGTCGCTATAATGGCTTTCCCGTCCAGGGAAACATTAAAAGTTAACGGATTTGCAGCTCATCATCTACGTTTTGCGAAAAGCAGTAAGCTCGATATGAAGCTGCGAATCGTCAAGCTAATAAGCGCGATGATAATCCTCGTGCGTCCTATAAACAAGAACTCGAGTGGCATAGGATCGATCAGGCACAGGACGTCTGGTCTGACGATGAAGAAGAGTGGGTAGATATATACACCGCGAGACGAGGGCACGGCCAAGCCTGCCCGCCCGCCCTGCTCGTCGTACAACGATACCCCGCTCGTCGTGTCCCGACCATGGTGCTCGCCGACTCCGCCGAACTGGTAAGTAACTGGCGCGGTGCTATTAAATGCAGACACGAGCGAGCGCAGCCCGGAAATTGCCTAATTTCCTGAGTGCGCGCGCCGATCCGTCAACCTGACGTGACGGTGAGACGAGACGGGTGGCTGCACGGAATACCGTGACTTTTAATGTCAAGTGACTATCGAAAGAAAAACCCTGGTTATATCTCGTGCGCGTGCGTCTCGGCCTGTGTAAGACCTGGACCGACGGATATACACGTCGCTCTCTCGCTCGAGTGGATTTCCGTTGAAGTCGAGCGCCCATCGCCGCCACGACACGAGAGACTCCGAGACGTCTACACCCCCTCCCCCTCCCCCTTCCTTCCCCCGCGCCGCTGCGGGACGCGATCCAAATTGCCCCCAACTCTATTCGCGTCTACATCGGAAACGGATATGCGCTTCTCGTTAGATTAATCGCGATCTCACGAATGTTCTTGACTTGACTTTCTGATGGCAGCACGCACGGACGATGCGCGGCGGTCGTCGTGTCCGCGTGAGTGCACGGCACTTTAGCTTGATGAATCGGACGAGCAGCAGTTTACTAGTTGATTAGTAGTAGTTGATTATAGTGGCAGTTGATTAGTTCGTGACGATTATTCAACTGGTTTATGTTCATTGTATAGATACATTTAGATTATTATTCGTATTGTTTTTATAGAATGCGTTTAAATTATAAATATATATATATATATATATATA
>NW_017305525.1:257175-258932 GCF_001594115.1 Trachymyrmex septentrionalis
TGTGTGTGTGTGTGTGTATATACTCTGTAAAAGTGAATCAGTGTATTATTACTGACTTCAGTGCTACACTTGTAACTGATGTAATCATCAGCAAATATTTACTATTTTTCAGTAATAATGATTCACTTTTATGATTTTCTGTAGATTCAATCTGTAGAAATCATAACTTCTAAAAATAAATCAGTGTATTATTACTGAAAAACAATAAATATTCGCTAATATTATAGTTATAAGTGTAGTAAAATCAGATATAACACACTGATAATACACTGATTCACTTTTACAGAGTACATATGTACAATTATAGGATACAAAATATCAAGAGTGGTAAAAAAAAAAAAAGTTAACAGTAATTTTTACCATTTCATTTACTAAGCTTGTTTTACAAACTAATATTCGGCAACTAAAGTATTTTTTCAACGGGCATTGAAATACAAACCGCGTCAGTATCTATTGATCCGCATAAATCATTCCGTTACGTATACGGTTACGTTATTGTTGTTACGTCCCGTTGAAGTCGACCAAATTTTCGGATATTCCGCAATAACGTATTTCCCCGATACGAACTAACGATCATTAATTGAAACGTTCACTTACCGCAAAATCTGATACATAATCGACGAAACATAATACAAGGAATAATTAGTACCTGCAGAATGACAGATATTTCGACTATCGAGAATCGTGGAATATTCTGAGTTACTGATAGCGATATTTGTCGACCGCGTCGAGAATTCCTACGCTGGAATGTGCCGATGGATGCAATAAGCCTTCAGAATAGAACGGCTATCGGAGAGAAAGATTCGGCGTCCGACGCGGGTCGTCGGTGATAGAGAGACTAATCCGCAAGCTTAGCGTTTCTCGAAGGAAGGAGGGCGACAGTAGATAAGAGTAAATCCACAATTAAGAGGCGTCAATCGCTCGTGACACATGCTCTGCTGCTTTTCGATCCTCATTGTGTGACGTATACGGGATGTCTCGGGATTTTCTCTTAACGAGGGATACATCGGAGGCTAAAATTAAGAAGACTGACAAATAGGCGATACTCTCCACATCCAAGCATTAATTCTTTCCGAGTGATTAATCATTGATAGCTAGACCTTAGTTCGTTTACTGTTTAAAGAAACTTTGATATCCAATATCAAAAAAAATTAATACATTTCTTTAAGCTTGCTTCTTTCGAAAAATGTTACGAACTAAAATGTACGACACTGGTGCAATAAGTCGGAGTGGGATTGTATTTATTTCACTCTAACTTAATATCGCACCAGTATATACACCGGTTGCATGTATATTCGAAAAGAGATCAGATCTTTCGTCCGTTATCTCGACGAGAGGCGAGAGCTCTGCGACTGTATTCTACGCGTTACGTAACGCTAGCGGCGCGACCGACGCGACGCGACAGAAGCGATTCCCGCGCTGATGCTCGCGACTGGTCGACGGCAGGGCACAAACGATCTCCCCGCGTCAGCCGTACGATGTCGTATCTGTACCACCAGATGCCACACGCGCCGCCGGCAGGGTCGTGGAGCAAGCAGGACACAAGGAAGGAAGGGAGGGTGGGGGGGAGGGGAGGGTCTCCCGCGAACCGTTTCTCCGTCGCCCCACCACGAGGGAATGGGCGTGTATCGGCGTTCCCCCACCAGCCGGGTCACCTCTCCTACGACCCCTCCGTCGCTTTTCCCACCCAGGACGGACCGACGGGGCGACTGGGGCGACCGGGGCGACTCTCTGCGACCGAGAGATCCCGCACCGGG
>NW_017305525.1:259032-265224 GCF_001594115.1 Trachymyrmex septentrionalis
CTCGAGAGAGTCCCCTACTTTGCCGTCCGTGTCGTCCGCGCACACTGTCCTCCGTAGCCGCCGCGCGATCCACGCCTTCCACCACTTCCCATTGGCCCGATCTGTCCCCAGAGTTTCTGGTGACACACGCCCCGCGTCGTTCTCCAGGAATCAGCCGCGGCGCAGGAGATCGTTGCTGCAGCCGGTGGCTACGCCGCTCCTGCCGGCTGCTACGAGAACGGCGGAAAGCGGTCCGCCGCGCGCGATGGTGTCCTTAGGTGCGTCCGTCCGAGGATTGATCGGCTTGCCTCGGTTGGGCGTGTACGCGCTATCGCGTCGCCGATGCGAGAGGGACCACGACGGAAATATAGATCCGTGCCCCGGCGAGAACACGTCTCTCGATTCCATACAGATATATCGCGTATAACCGCGTTAGTTCGCGCCCGAACACCGGGACATTGCACTCTTAACCCGGGAAAAGCGACGACCGACGTCTTCTCGCACGTTACTGACGTTTCGACTTTTCGACACGATTCTTTTGGACTGCGTCTAGTCAGAAGATATGTACTATATTTCAGAGTAACGATTAACCTGATAGTTGAAGGGTAAAAATATGAAAGAGAAGAGGAATAAATTAAGTTCCTCTGTCTTTGCGTTTCGGTTACGTGAAGAAAAAAATTATATCTATCTTTGTGATCAATTATTATAACGATCTCCTAAACACAGATTTATGATACTCACGTATTAATTTCTCAACGTAGCTCTTTTAGATTGTTGCAGTTAAAAAGAAATATTACTTCAAATCCGATAATTAAAGGCTAGAAAATGTTAAAAAGAAGAAAAATAAAGTGAATTTATCTGTCTTTAAATCTTAGTTTATGTATAAGGAAAGGAGTTGTATCTATCTAATCTTTGTGGTCAATTATTATAATAATTTCCTCAACACAGTTTACGTTACACCTGTATTGATTTTTCGACGCAACGACTCTTTTCGATTGTATCAGACAAAATATTAGATAATAATACTTCAGTAATTAAATGAGGGGAAAACAAAATTGAATTATATAAGGGGAAAAAAATTATCTATTTTTATGTGATCAATTATTAGAATAAACTCCTCGACACACAGGTTTTACTCAAATATCATACTTGAGTTTACAATAAAAGCACAAACGTAGAGTAACGATCGCTGCGATCGATACACACACGCAGTCGACCTACACGCTCATATGTTCTTCGTGCTGCCCTATCCAGAACAGACACCGTCTCATACCTAAACTGCCGATCGGACAGCTGGGAAGCGCGGCCCGATTGCGTAACGGGGACTATATTCGCCCGGTCGTAAAATGTAATCGCTTCACCGAGCGCAGCCGAGACGCCTGTGTTGAAACCTGCATTATCTTGTAACGACTGATAGTAGCGCGGAATCGCGCGGATGTCACGGGGATCATTTTTAGAGCTCGATACGTTCGATGACGATCGCGTCCAGCGTGGCGTATCTCACGTCTGAATGTGACGGCCATTTCCTGCACGAGATATGTCAAAACAATGTCACACTATCTGTCGCTCGCATGTAAAATCGCCTTATCGTATTCCAATTTCATCTACTACGAACGCACATCGATATCTTTGTCTGTGGCACTCGCGATATCGACGGGTCTCTCATTGTCGCTATTGATTTTCTCGAGTTTGAAGCAAGCTTATATATACTTAAGAAAAAAGCTGCGTAAGATATTAGTAACTGTATCGCATGAATAAAATATTTATGGTTAGGAGCTCCAGTTTTATAGTTATTACCGCTATAATGTTGGTAATGATAGGAAATAATTTATGCTCATTTTTACGAATCGTATGTTTCTTTTTGCAATATTATAGGACTGTACACTCGTACTAATTTATAGAACTATAAATATAATTATTACTGCTAACACTGTAGCTCTAAAAATAAAACTCCCGATCATAATTATTTTACTACGCAATAACAGTCACAAATACCAAACGTTTTTCTCTCAGTGTACATTTCTAGAGGCATTTTTATGCAAACAGGCTTCTGCGACACGGGTTCTTTCTTAGCAACTACAATACGTTCACGGAACTTACCCTGAAGCCTAGAAATATGATTGCTATCCGAGCGTTGCGTTTCAGCAGAAGAATCAAAGAGTTTCTTGCGATCGCGCATTATTATGAGTCTCGATCGAATCTAATCTGAATCGATCGCCGATATGATAGCGAGCACCAGGACACGAATGCGTTCCGGTTCGTTCGGCATAATTAAACATGCGCTCTAAACTAGTCGGGTCAGATTGATCGTTATCGAGACGCTCTCTCGAGATAACGTGCTCGCGCGCGCTCTTGACGGCCCATCCGGAAAGGTCGCGAGACGAAGGCGCGCGGGCAAAAGCGAAGGCAATGATGGCTTTGTCTCGTTACTGCCGGCAAGCAGTGGCGGCGACGGGGAGGGGAAGCGGCGAGGAGTCAGCGAGGATGATCCGAGCGTGGCCTGAGCTGAAGATGGAGGCACGATAACGACGACGGAAATTGAATTCTCTCACCAGTCATCCCGCTGCGAAGAGAGTGCATGCACACACGCATCGATTCGCCCCGCGAGTCGTATAAGCCGAGTATCGACGGGCTGCGCGTTGGAAGAAAGAGAGGGAGAAGGAGAGAAAAGGGCGGCAGCGAGAGACAGAAAGGCAGAGAGAGAGAGAGAGAGAGAGCGAGAGAGAGAGAGAGAGAGAGAGAGAGAGGAAAGGAAGGAACCCACGGTTCTGTCCTTCCTGTTCCTTTTGTCTCGGCAACGCGGTATAATACGGATGGGTGCACGTAGGCTACCTCGAAAGGCGAAGCCCGCAACGGCCGCTCTACGCAATATATACCTGCGGCATCAGCGTCGTTTTACCTGCCACGCGAGACAAAACATGGAGACGCTTGTAAAAAAAAAAGAAAAAAAAGAGCCTCGTTTCCTCGCGGAGGAAATCTCTATCCGCGTGACGGTTTTATACGGGCTAAGAAATCGCTGTGAGAGTATACTGGAGATGAATGTTAAAAGTAGATGAATAATCCGCGAAAAATGCTTCGCTATAAACGTCCTTTGACATCGTCAGCAACGCCCAACGACGGAGGACTCGCTCGTTGGTGATCTGTGATAATGGACAATCCTTTTCATTCGCGCTGAATAAAGTTTGAGAGCGCAGTTTGTAATAACAAAGCCATAGGTGGCTCAGGATATACAAATGCAGGTATACTAAAGTTCTGATTGCAAGATCTCAGGTAGAACACGAAATTATGATAGAATCAAGATGGGACATCAACATCAAGTAGTCGATTAAAAAAGAATCGTCATGTTGTCATTTTTCACGAATTAATTTTGTGATGAAGAGATAAAAGTTACAGATTATTATCACGTCAAAAATATATGGAATAATATCATTATAATTTTTTTCTAAAATAACTCTTACTTGATGTAAACTTGACTTTATTATAATTTCATCTTCTTGAATTTTTCGAAAATGCATAAACTATTTTTTCTAGCGACTCATAATCTCACACACTCGTCTTATCGCTTTCAAATTCTTACACGGAAAGAACAACAATTTCGCTGTTATTTGTTTGCTGATGAAAGTTTAACTAGATACAGATCTGAAAATAATTGGTTGAGCCATCAAACTAATTGTGTAAAAAACTAAAGCGTGATACTGTAAACACTTTTGATATTCTAACAACTAGATTATTGAGTGTGCCTTACATAACTATTTTCAATAGTCCAATACGATCATTTTCAAATCTGCATTTAATTAAATCTTTTTAGATACTTCAACAAAACCATATCCTTTCCGTGCAAAATCGATCCGCGTCTGCTGTCTGCTTTACTTGACGCAGAAAATGTAATTGTGCGATTTAATTCGCAATTAAATATAAGTGTTGAGAGACGATAATTCCGTTTCCGTTCCATTCGTCGTCGTAAACTTAAATGACGTCTGCGCATGGCTTCCTTGTTTGTAATTGCGTAATATGACGACTTCTAAGCGCGTGATCGGCGTGCGAACGCGTGTTTTATTGTCTCCGTGCAGCCTCGAGCATAACCGCCGCCGATGGTCTGGTTAGTAAAATCGTACCTAGGAGCGTGTCCAATCGACATTACGATAATTTATGGCTTAAATAAATGCCCGATCGGTGTACGAGCGTGTACAGGTATCAATTTACATGACGCAACGGATATGTAACCTGATATATCGTGGTGTGGCGGCGGGGTAACACAGGCATACCCACGTCCGACGGTTCTCATCGCAACAATTCTCGGCGCAGGCGATACAAAGTAGCGACGCGGGAAAGAAAAAAAAGGATTCTCACGTGGGAAAAAGGCGCGCGGGATCTAAACTACTCGACTACCCGGTGAACGAGAGAAATTTGTCGGCTAAACCCGATCGACGATTAAATACGCGAATTATCGCGAGCACAAATGAGTTACGCTCCGTTGACGATATAACGAACGCGCCGAAACACGAGATTCGTGGATAACCAAATTTGCAAACGCAATTTTGCATCGATTCTGTCCTGGACTCGATGTGATGAACCCTATATCTAAACAGCTAGTGTAACCAGCCGTCTCGGTTTTACGGGATTCAATACCGCGTTTAATTGAGATGTATATTTTCGGGATCATTGACTGCTCCGGTTTTTAGCCTGTTTCCTGTTATTATTAACATTTATCGTCATCAAATTAGTAACGTGTAACACCACTGTATAATTAACGTAATATTCATGTTTTTAATCATCACGGTCATTTCGCAATCGATTTACTTTATTCAAGCATCTCGTAACGAATCTGAATATCGTGCATAATGGAAAGTAACAAATATTGAAGTTGGATTAAGTCGACTTCTCCTTTCGCGTGATGTATTAGCTGCGTGATTGCGTGAGATTCTGAGAAACATTTTTTTCCGGCCATATATTTCGCCTTTAAGATTCAATTGTCTCAAATTCCCGTAATACTAACATTTATCGAAAATCGTAACATATATCATCACCATGTAATTAACGTAATTTTCATATTTCTGGTCATTACGGACATTTCGCCGATCAATTTGCTTTACTCAAACATTTCACGACAAATCTAAATATCGTATAATATATCGTAGAAAGTAAGACATTTTAAAGCCAGAATAGTATCGACTTCCTTTTTGAAACATTCCGCGTGATATATTAGCGCTGTGGGATCCTGAGAGCCATTTTTTTCCTATATGCTCCGACTATATGCTCCGATTTTAAGAATCATTCGATTTTCGAACCGAACTCGTTCGATTCAGGAGACGATGGAGTATGATTCTACCGGGGTAAGCGACGCTTCCGACGAGTCCGGCGAGAGAGAGAGAGAGAGAGAGAGAGAAAGCAAGGAACCCGACGCGACGGCTTCACAAAAGGTGAACCCACTTGGTGGATCTGTCGGTCGGCGGTGGCGGTGTCGGCAGAGCGGTGTTCGCTTGCGGAAGGCGGGAGGCGGCCGGAGTACTTTGTAGGTAGGTAGAGAGATATATCGAAGCTCTCTCGGGCGTATTCGGGTGGATTCGTGTGCTCCCGTCGACTGGTGGTGGCCGCCGCGCGCCGCGCACCTCCGCCAAGAGTTTCACGCTGCGTGGAACGAAACTCGTACGTACGCGATCAGCTCGACCGAGGCCGCCGGCCTTCCTCTGCGTATCGGGCCCCGCTGCGTGTTTCGCGCCGGCCGACAGCTTCTCTCGTCGCCTTCGTGATAAAACCGGGCGGCTGCTCGCGACGACAACGACGACGACGACGGCGACGGCGACGGCGACGGCGACAACGACGGCAACGACAACGACGACGTTGACGACGGTATCGCGTCCGTTGGTGCTCTATACGTGTCCTGTGGAACCGGCGGAAAGCGCACGCATACCGCACGCATACCGGCCCGCACACGCGTGCATCGCGCGGAGGCGCGAAATCGTCCCGGTCCGGCGATACTCGACGTGGTTCCGCGCGGGAGACTCGCGATGCGTTCTCGAGGCAGTGTACCGTAAAGAGTTCTCGCAGCTACGGCGACGACGGCGGCGGTAGCGGCAAGAAAACGCGCCAATCGCGCGTCCGGTGTTCGCGTGGTGCTTCACGCTCGGCGGTTTGTCGCACAAGAGGAGAGGGAGGACGGAGGAAGCGGGGGAGGAGGAGGAGGAGAAGGAGGAGGAGGAGGAGGAGGAGGAG
>NW_017305525.1:265324-271444 GCF_001594115.1 Trachymyrmex septentrionalis
GAGGAGGAAGAGGAGGAGGGGGAGGGGGAGGAGGAAGTGGTGGAGGAGGAGGAGGAGGAAGGGAAGGTGGTGGGCAAGCGAGGGTGGTAGCGACGGGAGAGAGGAGTGACGCGTGGGTGACCGCACGAGAAATCAGGAGCTCTCGGTGAAGTGACATTTGTTTTCGCTTCCCTGACAATCGCAGCGAGATCTCGAGAGGGATTGTCGCCTCCCCTTTCCCCTTTTGCGCGGACGCCCGCCCTGTGATTCGACTCGAGCGACGAATGACGAATTCGGTAAGGGCCCAGGTATAACGATCCCGGCTCGTCAGGGAAAATCGGAGTCGTAGGCGGGGCCTAGGGTCGGTGGACACGTGACACGGAAACTGTCACGCCGCCCTTGCCCTCCCTTCGTTCTTCCCCCCTCCATGCGACCGAAATCCAGCGCGACCGACCCACGCTTCTACCGTGGGTGAACGTGTCGTCCACGGAAGGACGACGCCCGTTCTCCGAGAGAGAGAGAGAGAGAGAGAGAGAGAGAGGGAGAGAGGGAGAGAGACTCGCACGTGTGTGCGTGTGTATGTGTGCACGAAGGGTTTCCACGCGGAATTACACTGGGAAATCCCACGATGTGGGACTAAGACGATCGCGAATGCTCCGGAGGATTATACGTCAGCTATGCGTTTACAGCGTGCATCGAACGCGTTCCTCGTGCCGAATGCGACGCTCTGACGGAATTCTCGGACCGTGCGACGCGATACTCTCGCAGCAGCGGAGAATGCTCCCGTTATCGGTTCCCTGCCGATTCGCTGGAAGCGAATCCTGAGCCATTGCGGGACTTAAGTAAACTTCTGCAATTAAATAATGCGCATCCGACCCCACTATCGCTCGTCGTTTCCACTCTGCGGAGTTTCCGTTTCTCGCCTTGCTCTCACAGTACCACTGCAGCTAATCGACGACCGATCTAATCACCCGACGATTGTATAAGCAATTCGCAGGGCGACGATGCCGTCGTGGTCGTACGAGAAACACGACTGCGGTGTCGAATCGGTGTGAACCTCCCGAGAATGCAGCAGGCCAGTGTAGGTGGCTGCAACGAGGACTCCGACACGACGAGTCCCCCGGCGAGATCGCCGGTTGATTTCGCCATCAAGAGCGAGCCCGGCATAGACAGGAACGACGGTGTAAGGGTTAAAGTCGAGATGCCCGAGCCCACGGAGGCCGGCGTCGAGATCAAAGGTGAGCCCCGGGAGGATTATCAGCGGCAGCAGCTGAGCAACGACGGTTATCACTACGGCGACAAGAAGCCGGGATACGTTCTGGAGGCCCCCGGCCCCGGACAACCGCCACCGCCACCGCCACCGCTGACGCATCATCAGGGATACCGTCCCGTCGGGCTGCCCAACTCTTTCGGCTTCCCTCCTTTTTACGGGCACCATCATCCGGCTATGATGCCGTCCTTTTCAACCGGACGCCCGTCGTCGGACGGCCCGATCGGCAAGATCGGCGACGTCCACGAGCAGCCGCACGTCGATCGACATGCGGCTGCCGCCGCCTACGGTAGATTGCCACCGATTCCCAACGACGGCTTCCTGCACGAGCCCCATCATCATCACCGCTTCGACGCTGTCGACTTCCAGCACGGTGTACCGTACCCGGGCTTCCGGCCCGCCATGCGTTCCTATGGCAATCATCAACAGAACAACAGCGCTTACAGCAGAAGCAGCCACTATCACCAGGCTAGACAGCGCAAGTGGAGCAGCTCCGCATTTCGTGGTCTTCATCCACCGATGCCCGTGAGTTTCCTCCCTCTTCCTCTTTTCTTCCTGCTTTTTTCCCATCGGAAGATCACTGAAATTTTTTTCCCATTTTTAACCACTGTTTGACGAAAGATTAATGTTCGTTTCTATCTTGTGTCCAAACCAATGTGAATTAACTTTAATCTCGGTTTAACTCTCACTTTCTTTCTTTTTCCTGTTCTAAGAATTGGAAAATGGTAAAGTGTAAGTAAAACCGAGATTAAAGTTAATCTACATTGGTAGAAGCAGATATTAATGTAGATTAGCTTTAATCTCAGTTCAACTTCTTGTTCGGTCCATATTTGGAATACGCTTTTATCGATAAATGTGTGCTTTTATCTCGAAAATTCTATAGTGAATTATATGGCTGAATACGTGTTCATATCGTTATAAACGCGTTTTGAATACCTTTGAGCCTTTACCTTTTTCTAACTCTGATAATTAGAAAAATAATGAAAAGTGAGTTGAAACCAAAATTAAAGTTGAGATAGTTAATTAAAACTACATGTATATATCTTAATGAAACAGTTGGAACGCACGATAGTAAATCAAGAGCTGTATCTTTATCGAACGAAAACAAGATGAGATTTACTTTCCGAGGTTAAATTTATATGCAAGTTTATGCACGTAAATATTTCTTCCAGAATGATCGTTGACCTATTACCTTTCTTTAATCATTAAAACCCGTAATTTAAACTATTATAATCTCGTTTTTGAGAAAAATCTATAGTAAGATTCGTGTGCAGTTAATCAAAGAATCGTCCGCGAGCCTTATCTGTTATACGTGAAAAGTTATGTACATTCTCAACATTTTTTATTTCTCTTACTTCATCGTTATTCGTATTTCAGCTACCGCAGAATTTTGCCCACGTCAATTTCAGTATTATTATATAAAAAAAATTCGACATTTCTATTACAACTCGATTTAGAATCACCTTCTATATTGATAGAAACGAGCATCAGTCTTAATTCTTACAGATAAGTACGAAAGCAAAAATCCAGTTGTTCGAAATACTTATGACTTGTAAGATTTAAATTGGATCGTCAACCAATATAATAATTATTAAATAGTTTTTGATGTTATTACGGTATATATATAAGAGAATCCACGTGATGACGATATCTGCATATTTTATGTTATAAATAGACACAAGACACTCGTTATCTTTTACCCTCGCTTTTTTATATCCACAGAAATTAACGGTATTCATAAAGAGGTTATTCTTGTCTCTTGAAGGCATAAGTTTTTACTCTCGTGTAGCAATCTGTAATCTCACGTCATCATTTAAAAGCTCTTGAAATTACGTTGCGCATTCTTTCGAAGAATGCAAAACAAGAAATCACGCTTTGACCGATGCGCTTTAGTTATGTGTATTTCGTATTGGATTATACGATTATGTGGAACGGTATGGCACTTAGGGGAGGAACAATGCCTCCGTGACGAAAGCGAGAATATCGCGTTCGCCGCGATCGCGCGATCTTATTGAGACTTGATAAAATCGGTAATCGGAGAATGGCGATAGTATACGGCGTATCGACGTAGGCGGCAGTAGAGATTTTATTTTTTTGCCCGCCGGCGTGCGTACGAATTATCGCCGAGAGGCGCGTGAAATTTCCCGAACACGCAACCGGTACGTTGCATCTCCTATTTCGTGCAAGCGAATATCGTGCCGAAATGTAAATTGTCGAAATTTCTTAATCCGTCATACATTATAGACCAGGTCGATTGGTACGCAATGTTATACGAACACGGTTCTCAGAAATGAAATAAATTGAGTAGTATATTTCGATATGAATACACAAATCTGTGTATAATATAAGTTTGGATTCGAGAGAAGGAATACAAGTATACAGTTAGAAATTATCTAAATATCGTTAAAAATTAGATTACACGTTAAATGATAAATTCTAAAAGCCTGTCCACAGATTGTTTGTTAAATCTTTATTGTAAATTCTGTATATGTCGAGATTACGATTCTAAAAATTATATTAAAATATAATAAGTAAATATATAAATTTTTATTTATGTACAATATATATATGTATAGAAATAAATTTAAAAATTGGGAGATCGAGTGAAGAAAATAATAAGTTGTTTTCATCACTCCGAGCTCCGTATTTCTAAATTGATTCATTCTTTTGAATAGCAATATTGTTACCGATTAAAAATTAGGTTGCTGAGAGTATCATGGGTATAGGCTATAGCATAGAGATAAAGGGTACGTTCACAAGTAAAAAAAAAGTGCATGAGGGTAAGAAAGTGCTACGTAACGCGAAATCGACCGCAATTAGCACGTCACGGCGTGTTATCGTTAGGCGACCTGTAAAGAGCAGTGCGAGGTTACGCTGACATTAATCTTTTTTAATTTTATGACAGCCAATCGGTGTTACATCTATCATATCCTAAGTATATTGATGTATCTACTGGAAATATAAAATTATTTTCATTTCTCGTTAATTAACGTTTTAACGAGATTACTGATTCTTAAAAAGAGAGAAAAATAATATTTTCCAACCATACCTTAATGTCAAAATACGTAACTTTTGTAATTATACCACATTTATCAAGTACATCAGAAATTTGTTTCTTCAATGTAATTTGATGATCACGTCTTCTGTATTTATTTACGAATACAAATAAGAATAAAGTAATAAAGGTAATAATTCACGGAACGGCAATAAAAATTATCTGTCTATGATTAAAGTACACCAGAAATCCCTTTCTTGACGTAATTTGATCACGTCTTCCGTAACGGAAGGCTTAAAGAAAAATTAAAGGTGATGTCTTACCAGCTTTCGCTTCCCACGATTTTGCTTCTGTAGGACATTGTACGGGACTTGGATTGAAATTGCCGGGCCGAGATGAAGGGTTAATGAAATCGGACGGACGTCGCGATCGGCCTGGACAAAAATTGCGCCCTGATCGAAATTACAGTGATTATACGCACCGCGGTTTTGCCCCTCGGGGGAGGACTGCGGCGAGCACCCTCTCGCCGTCTCCCTCGGAAGGGAATTCTCTCTCTCTCTCTCTCTCTCTCTCTCTCCTCCCTCTCTTCCTCCTTTCATAAGCTGGTAGAGTGATACAGAACTCATTGAGAGTTCGGCCGATTATAAGCGGGAAACACGGACGGCGATGGCGAGCGATGGGTCGGTTCGCTCGACGATTACCGTAACGCCGCGCTCGTAAAACAGATGCGCGTGCTCGGCGTCCATTATGACGTAATCCGCCGCTTCTTATAATTTATCGCCGGCCAGAGAACGAGCGAGAGCGAGCGGGGCAATGGATAAATATCGTTCGAAATTTCAGTTAAGCTGCCGCATTAATTTGCGGAGCGACGATTAGCTCGTCGAACTTGCCGATTTCGCCTCGCAGTTTTCGACGAGGGCCGAGGATTAAACGCGCGCGTGCCACCTCTTGTCTCGTCCGGTTCTTTCGCTTTATGGCACTGCCGTCGCGTTTCCCAAATTTATGACGCCAGAACGATTCAACTGGTGGCTCTCTGCCTGCAAATGTACGGCAGATTTCGCGCGTAATACAACCGATCCGAACAACGCGCTCGAACGTTTGCACGATTCGATGTATCTGTAGAACTTTAACGCTTAAAGAGTTTCGCGCGAGCGACCTTATCAGCGATCGTACGAATCGGCGTCGATCGGCTAGGCGTGACTCACTCTCACGAGAGATCTATCGCTTGTTCGCGCTCGCGGAAAGTATGAGAAATGCATTAGCTTGAATAGTATCGTGCTGGTAAAACGTTTCTGCGGGAAGTACCTGCTTGGCAATCTTAATTTGTATCGTAATTTTCAATGCGTTCATTTTCAATTTTAACACGCATTCATCACAGTCGATTTTCCGTTTTTAAATACACACAAATATTACAAAATAGTTTTTTATGTAATTATTATGACATTAGAAATTTAATTTGAAGTATAATTATGCGTCAGTCTATATATTTAATAGAATAATTAAAATATATCAATTAATCAGAAAATTTCCGACAGGTAAAAACGTTTCTCAAGCTTTTCCCGTTAACAAAAATCCGACTTCCATTCCAATATTTATGATTGAAAACAAAACAAAGTTTAATAAAATTCATCCCAACGATAGTAATAATAATAATAATTTTAATTATCCACTAATCACAATTTTAGGAATGGTCGGTCCCTTTTATCGTTGACAGAAACTGTTCAGTTTCCATATGAAGCTCTTCATTCCGTTCCAACTGGAACGTATCCGAATGTACTTGTAACGGGACGCGGGATTTAACGAAGAAACGCGTGTGCAGGCATTTTATATCGGCGCGATCGGTGCTCGTTCCAAAAACGGGGCGACAGCTAAGCAA
>NW_017305525.1:271544-285346 GCF_001594115.1 Trachymyrmex septentrionalis
GTACAATCGGCGCGATCGGTGCTCGTTCCAAAAACGGGGCGACAGCTAAGCAAGACGACCGAGTCTATCGCGTGTTTATGGCATCCGGGTCGAAAGTGTCTTCGCGAACTTATCTGCATGCCGTTTCGTCCAGCGTAACGATCCGCGTTCGTCTTTTCCTCGAATACGCACCTGTATCGAGATAACGTTCCGTATAACGTACGACCGCAACGAATAAGGGCAATGAATCGGAGCCGATTCCCTTCGGCTCCGCTCTTTTCCTCTGTGTGCGCTCTAGATCTTACGACGAAGCTCGCGAACCCAAAGGCGCGAATCAGTCTATAAATTTCCGTAACCGGAAAGCGCACCTGGCGGATCTCGCGAAGCGATCGACACGTCGTGATAACGACGGGACGTTTATCATGCGACAAACGTCAATTCTTTTCCGAGAATGAGATTTATTTTAAAATCTTAGTTATATTGATTCAAGAAAGATGATTGCGCGATGATTCTAGGAGAGATTATAAGATTAACATTAACAGAAAACAAAAATCCTGTGTGTAGTGAGAAGAAGAACGTTTATTTGATTAAGTTAATTTAGTTTGCCTTTACTTCTCTTTCGATGAGGAATATAAATGATATATTTAAGTCAAACATATTTTATTTGAATTCTTTTGTATGAGGAGCATATTTTACTGAACTTCATCAGTGAGGTATGTTTAACGTAATTCTTCGTGCTCGCCGTATTTTGTAACTATTAATATTGTAATCTGTTTGTCTTGTCGCATAAACCTACACATATAAAGTGCTTCAATGTTAATTGACGGTTATTATATAGTGTTCTAAGGACAAATGTTAAAATGTAATTATACTCGTGTTCGTTGTGATATAATCGTATTTATATGATCGTGTTCATCAGAAAAAACTGGTATAATAAGTAGTTTTGATGAAATATTATCGAGTAATTTTCATTCGCGAATCACTTCCCCTATTATCCTGTGCAGCAAAAAATTACATCATTCCGCTGCTCATGATGACATTGTCAACGTATATATGTATTTATAATTTAGAGTCACGCAACATTTATTTATAGAATGTAATAATATCAGAAAGAACGGCTTTGTTTAAGTATCTAAAAATTTAGCATTTAGATACAAATCTGAAAATAATTTTGTTTTAGACTATCCAAATATAATAGAACACTTAAGCATTACTGATATAACGTGAAAGTTATTATGGTTCAAACAAATTTATTTTCAGATCTATCTAAATTGTTAGATACTTCAGCAATATCGTTTTTTGCAATGTGAAGAAAAGTATGAGGAAGAAGTAGAAACGACAAAAATAAATAATAATAAACGATAAATAAGTTAAAATAATAAAACGATATATAAAGTAATAAATAATAATTATAATCTTCCTAGATATATTACAAGTATATGGCATGAGGTACATATTTCACGTAATGCGTTTTGTATTTAGTGCACTGAATTTAATCTGCGCACTTTATATGCTTGAGGCATAAATCCCACCCGCTAAAAATGTCGTATATCCCAAACAGGTGAAATATACAAGACAGCAAACTAAACAAAGAAAGCAAAGTGAAAACTTGTATTTTGCTATACAACATGTTTTACTATTCCTCTACACGTACTATATGTATCACGAAATAATCATTAAGTCTTTTACACGCCCTACAGTAATCATTTTATATAGATTATAATTTATGATGACGCTATTTATTACAGCGACAAATCGATTCAATTCATAATAATTTCATTAATACTGTGACAGGAAGAAACTGAAATCATAACACAATACTAATATAATATAAAGGCATGTAACAGAATAGTTGCGGAAAAATTATCCCACTCCTTCTATATTTTTTCTGACTTCTGCAACGTAAATTTCAACGCGGCGTATTTGCCGGAGTTACCCTACTAAATGTGTAGTCATTTGAACTGCGCATCGAATTGATTTTGCGGGCTTATAAACGCAATTAAACTGCTATAATAATATCACTAATTGAGAAGCAATTTAATTATTCGATGCTCTCAATCAGGCATCCTATTAGATAGATGTTAATGTACTGAAAAATAAATAAATAAAGTACCATTCAAACTCTTAAATATAATTTGTAAAAATGTCTAAATTTGTCAATTGTGAGACGAAAGAGCATTTAAATGTAAAATATCCCGAGACATCGCGGATGCCAAAACTCACTCGAGAAATCGCACCCAGAGGGGGCATCCGCATTCGCACGCGCGAACTCATCCGTGGCGTCGCGTGGCACGAATGCAGATCGCGCTGTTTAAGCGACCGCGTTTTTTGCGTTTGTCGCTCATCGATCCTTAAGTATAACCTGCCGACACGGTCTATACATCACGTTTAAACGCGAAACCGCGTCAATTTGCGAGTAACGAGTCGCGCGATCACGCGTTGCGGACGGGCGTAAATGGAAATAAAAGGGGAAGGGTTACCAGCGAGAAGTAGGACCCGGTGAAGAAAAGAAAGGAATACGTTTGCACGCCTCCATGTCGGTGGGGCCCGCGACGACGCCCCGAAGCGGTTCCGCTCGCCAGATGCGTGCGCGAAGCCGGACACGCCGATGCGTTTTTCTACCTGAAGGGCGTCCAATTGAGCGCAACACATGGCGCTGCGGCTGCGGCTGCGGCTGCGGCTGTGACGGTGGCCCTGCCCTGGGTCTGGAGTTCGGGGCCTGATGGGCCCGAACCCCGCGCGCCGCGCCGATTCGTCTCGTCTCGTCTCATCTCGTCTCGTATCGTCAAGAAAACGAGCCGTCGTC
Organism: Trachymyrmex septentrionalis; assembly: GCF_001594115.1. Classification (NCBI taxonomy): domain Eukaryota; kingdom Metazoa; phylum Arthropoda; class Insecta; order Hymenoptera; family Formicidae; genus Trachymyrmex; species Trachymyrmex septentrionalis. Next base: position 274,330 of record NW_017305525.1, read on the forward strand.
GAGCACCCGAATGCGCCACGCTATGCAACGCTTTTCATCGTCGGCAAACACGCTAGACAACGGCGTTTATTGTTCGCCACCGGGCCCCACTTTGAACGCGCGTTACGGGCCCCCGCGTTCTATAACGATGGCCCGGGGAATCTCTTCGGAATGTTACCCGGCGCTCGAGTTTTCTGGATCATAAACCCGTTTAAGTACCTATGAAGCGCGGGGACTTCGATATATATATATATATAAATATATATATACTCGTATATACACACACATAAGACCGTTCTAGGTATAACACTCATATATGCGTTTATATTCTGTGTGGATATATTACGCGTGTATTTATCTTTGTACACGTTCTTATATCCGCGTATCTACTTAACGATGGTCGACGTGTAAGGAAAAAAAAGCACGTTCATATACATAGTTGCTAGTTATCGCCGCAAAATAAACGGTATTCCAATGACACAGAATAGACGCACTCATACGAACGAGCCTGTACGTCGCCGATTGCTCGAAGTGCAATCACGCGTGTCTGCGTGTCTACATGTCACTTTGTTACAGCGCAGCGTATGAATAATTAATGAATGATACTTAATTCGTATTCTCGGTTGATGTTGAACAGCTATCTCATTTCATCTCTTGCAGTGTCTTCCGGCCCGTCATTATTTTTCTTCCTCTGCTCTTTTATGTAGGCACTGTTGAACATATGCGACAGAATAATTCTGATTTAAACTATAACGCGTAATATAAAATGATCCGCTGCATTTCCATAATTTTCGTCTCTTGATTTGGCAATAAAATTTGAGACCAATATTATAATACTATGCAGAAAGGGTAATTTTTTTGCTTGACATATTTAGATATTTAGCTAGATATGAAAATAATTTTGTTGAATTATAAAAAAAAAAATAATTATGTAGGATGCAGAAATTGGTTGCTAGAATGTTAAAAATTTTTGTAGCTTTGCTTATCACGATTGAGATTCCACGTAATTATCACGTAATTCTTTTGATGGCCTAACAAAATCATTTTTAGATCAATACGTAAATAAATATTTAGATATTCAGTAAAATTGTTTTTTCCGTGTAATAAATATTCCTCTTTACGACTATTTCGATTTATAGATTTTCAGATTTACAGTCGATATTAAGAATTAAGAAAAGGGTAAAGAGTAAATTGAACTGATATCAAAGTTAATTTACATTGGTAGAAACAGTATTAACTTACTTTGTCATGTGATTGTAACTGTTTGTGTCTAGAATGATTAGTATAATATTATTAGAGGAAGAAAAATAATAGAATTATTGTGTGAAAATTACTATTCGACTTACGATCAAAATTCGAAACATAATCCCTTCGTAAGTAGAATATTAGATATCTATACTATACTAAAATATCAAAGTATTGACATCGTTAAATCGACGAGGTAGAAAATAAAAAAATAGAAACGTAACGAATCTCGGCTAGTGATGGAACGATGGAACGATATTTGCAAATGATCGTGGAGACCAGACGGAACGCATATCATAATCGGAGGGAGAGAATCGTCACCCCAGTCAGAAGGAGGGTATAACGAAGAATAAATAATTAGCGTGCGGCTACGAGCCTGCGGTTTCGACATACACGCGCCCTATCATGTGGCTGTCGACGGTTGACGTCCCGTTCTTTAATAGTTGAATATGGGGACTATGACAGCCAGTATTGTGTCGAAAAGTAGATTCCAAAATATCCCTCCTTTTTTCTCCGTTCTCTCTTTGCACTGAAGTTTTCTCTATTTCGATAATATTTATTATCGGTTAGATAAAACAGTAATGAATTAACTCAATACAAGTAAAATATCCATATGAGTTTCTGCAGTTATTGTAATGCGTAAATTGTTCATAAGGCGATAAGATATAATTCGCAAACTATTGAAATGTATTTATCAAATGAGGTTAGGTTACTACAAATACATTTTTTGGCTCTGAATTTGAGTCTTTCATGAGTTGCGGAAATCAAACGTAAACTGTTTATATAGATATTTTTTACTTGTATTTTACTTGGATTTTATTAAATCCACAAACCTATTAACTTAATTTATCTTAAGTAATGAATTAATAATACAGTAAAAAAAAAAATGAATCTTTAGCTTTCTCTTATTTAACGAAACTTGTGGTCAGACGGTTGATTTTTAATAATCGGCTTCTTTCTCTGCAATAAAATATGAGATTATACTTACGTAGGAAAAGGCCGATAATTTTTAACCAGTCGACCGTAACGCGATATCGCGTTTCTCATTCTTAATCGCGCTCCCATAATCTCCCGCTCTCGCGCGACCTAAAAGCCGCGGCTTAATTAAGTTCTGCTCGCGTGCCGCGACCGACTGAGAGAACCGCGTGCATTTTCAACTCAGCCTGTCGACGTAAACCAACAGAGAATGATACGCGCTAATTCTTTATCGTATAGTAGCAGGAAGAGAGAGAGAGAGAGAGAGAGAGAGAGAGAACTCTTTTCACGATTACGTAATACCGTTTTCTCGCAACGTTGATCGTGCCAAGACTTCGTAAATGTCATAAGCATCGTGGAATCGGGCGGGGAATATAATTTTATATAATTTTTTCCTTGCGATTAATAGAGTACATTGATACCGCGGCGCACCTGCATGTTTCCAAGCGGGATACTAAAATCCGCGAGAGCGGATAGACAACTGTGTTGTTGATACTTAACGCAAGTTATAGAATCATTCGCCGGAGGGACAATGCTGCATTCGTTAGCAACGTCTACACTACAATATATTAGATTGTCCGAAACAGTTTCTCATGACTTGCTTCAAATCGCTATTCATTTCGTTGAATACAAAATATCGCCTACTTTAACGATTTAGGTATGAGTAATATTAATTCGACGGAAAGCATAATCTATTAACTAAGTTTTAATTTGGTAGCTGCACGAAAAGGATTTTATTGAAAGTATCTAAAAATTTAGTTAGATACAGATTTTAAAATAATTTTGTCAAACCATCAAAAATGATTGAATGATCTAGAATGTCAATACTACATTTACAACATTACTCATCATGCTTGAGATTCTTACGTAATTATTTCGATAGTCCGACAAAACTATTTTCAGATCTTTATCTAAATCTTTAGCTAAATTTTTATTATTCAACGAAATCGTTCGTTCCGTGCATAATCCAAGATAATAACTGACGGAAAGTTCTTCTTTACAAATTAATTAAAATTTAATCTCGCTATTTTGACCTTTGAACGTAACTATGAATTGTCGATACAATCATAAATCACATGTGAGACTTGCATCGGCCTACGATTAATACATTTTACACCTTTAAGCTTCCTAATTTCAACTTATATCGCCATTAAATCGTATGGAGAATATAAAATGGAAGTATACATGTTTATCGTTGTAATACAAGGATCGTGAGATGCAGATCTGAGTGTAGCCACTAGCAATCCATAAATATCTAGTCAAAGGTCTGAACGAAGGTAATGCAACGTTGCAAAATAAACAGCAATTTGTGTGCGTGAATATTCGTCTGTTATGAAACATCTTTAGTTGACATTTACTGTCACGTGCTTATTATCCTCCATCCGCGCATCTCTGTGACATGCCCGACGCTTTGATTGGCTTTGATTATCATTACGTATCATTAGTAATTGCTCCCAGCGACGTAAGTATTGTAGATACTCCGCTATACGTTCAGCGAGATTACGGCTGCGTAGCTCGGGGCATAGTTTGACGAAGAGAAATTCCTGATTGATAAGTATCGACTAAAAAGAATAGGTATGATAATCGTACGTTTTTACGAAAACTTATAATATTATCGGCACAAGTGAAACAAAATTATTACAACGATTATTACAATTCTTTCGCGGCTTTTTTTTTACGGCTTTACCATTCGAATACATAATACATAATACATGCGCGAGCTCGAGCACGGCCAGCCTCATTATAATCGTGACGATACGTGTTACGTCCTCGCGAATACGTTACAAAGAGACACTCTCTTGGAATGGCCGCTTAGTGGCCGTCGCTACGCGTATTATAAGCACTGACACTGGCTCGCGAGCGCTCGGCTATCGCAGGCATTATGATCGCCTGCCATTAAAGTAATTGACGCCGCTCAGAGGAGATAGATACGCTTCTTGTTGACCGACCCCGACGACACCACTCAACGTCGCTTCAATGAGTGTCCAGTCTTGACCTCAGAGTGTACTCTCGAACGATCGATTAAACGCTGCCGCCGCCGCCGCCGCCGCCACCGCAAGTCGCAATTTGCATTAGACCGCCGTTCCCCGGGCTCTTTCGTAATTCCAAGAGCCCGATCTCTTTCTCTTCCGCCATTCAACGACACCCATTCATCATCGTTCCGCACTGGCCGAGGTCGAACGCTGCAATTACGTCGATGATCGCCGTGAATCGATAATATCGGCTTACCCCGCGACGCACGAAATCGGCATCGTCACGGGCATGTCGACGCCAAAACACGTGTCCTTTCCGTGAGAACAGGATTGAATTTCCCTGGGATAGGCTTACTTCACTGCTCCCGGCGCGCCAAGATCTGTGAGAGATCACCTCTCGGTATCTCGCTGCGTCTTTCCTCTGTAATAAGTTTCTTACGTACGAGTCTCGAGTTAAATTCGAGCGCGATCTCCATAACGAGAGTGCGATTATCGCGCCGTTAAAGCCGTACGCAAGCGCTTTTCTCCTTCTCTCTCTCTCTCTCTCTCTCTCTCTCTCTCTCTCTCTCTCTGTTACGATGAACGTTATAATTTAACCGATGTTCCACGTATCACGCCGCCACGTCGATTACGCTACAAAAATACCAAGGCGATGCTTCGAAAGCGCCATTCGGCCGCGCCGCTGACTTTACGACCGCTGACACCTACCACGACCCGCAATAGCGCGCCGACTATGCAGCGCGTGCACGTTTGTGTGCACCAAGGTGTTACGGCTGCGAATATTAAAGTAATTGATGCCTCCATAAAGCAAGCGAGCAGCGGCACGTCTTCGATGTCCCTGCGACCCTGGGCGCTTTAAAGCCGTGTTCACATAACTCCGCACGCGCGCGTGCTCCATCTTGACCTCAGAGGCTCGCCCGATGTATCCTATCGGCTACATCTCTGTTGCTCGATGTCCGGGAATTTATAATTCCTCGCGTTCTACAGCTCCGCTCTTCAAGCGCTCTTCAAGTTTTTAAATTCCCGAGATTGGCGACCGACAATTATTCCACATTGTTATTGTACGTATTTATTATTTATTACGACATGTCACAGTATCGCACGTAACATTTTATATGTTATTTTGTCGTTTTTTAAACTTTAAGTAATTAGGTGATCCAGATAGCGCAGCGAGTTCCAAAAGAATTTTTTTTTTAATTCAGTTGTAATGTCATCATCAAGTTGGAATTGGTTTTCAGAAACAAAAAGGAATTCTTTTTCCGAACAGGTTTGAAAAGAATTCTTTTTGCATCTGGAAATGAAAAACTTAGAATTGATATGACATACGACTGAATTCTTCTTGTGCTATCTCTGGGGAGATGCTTAGAGGACTAAATAAATTTTATTTTTATAGTTATAGATATTTTTTTATAAAAATTAGTATGTACGTGTATAAAATTAAATCTACATTATTTATACTTTTATTATGAAATAGACGAAAGTAAAAATAATACGAATTTTAAGACTTTGGGGCAATATATACTTTTTATTTTCCTTTTCCAGAACAAGATTTTTCAGATAAATTTGAGACGCTGGCCACCTACCTACGTAAAAATTAATTTTTGCTCGTATCCTTTTATATCGCCTTTTATATCGTGTAACATTTTATTAAGTTTAAAATTGAATAATTGTAAGTATGGTTTGGAATTATGATGTTTGAAATTTCGAGCGTACTTTAACAATTTATGGTTGAAGAGGAATAAATGAAATTTATTTTTCCAGGCGATTGTGTGAATAGAATTAAATTTAACAAAAACACAAAATGCACGAAAATTATGGATAAAAGTACCACATTCAGTTCTATCGAAATAAATTCTACTGTATTTTGTCACTTCTCACAATCTGCTGCTAACTTCAATATGCGTGTATTGCGAAAACGCGGATGATCCCGTGTGCGATCGTCTTTAACTTTGCGGCACGTCGTTTCTTGTCTCGTATATTTCCTGAATAGATACGTGCCCGTGTCACCGTTCCGCTCGCGTGTCTTCTCTTTTTCCTTTTTCTCTAATAATTCTCTCGCGCCTCATGACTACCGTTCGATAGGGATTCGCGTTCTTCGGCAACCGGTTTTACGCGCGGCATTCTTCGCTACCAAAAAAATTCTGTACGTGTCGATACGTCTCGATACGTTACGCAATCGTACTTTATATGCCGAGAAATGAAAACAAAATAATCTCACACATATTATAGCGTAGTGAAAGGCAGCGCTTGTAACACTTAAAAATCATGTAACTTTTAATTATTGTACATGTACAAAAATATTAAATTACGAATATTATAAAAATAATATATATATCGTGTAGCATAAGATTAAGATGAATTCCTGAGACTTTCTCAACTGGAGCTTGGCGTAAAGTGCATAACGCAGATGCACCGGCCTTTACGCGATGCACCAGCACGACGTGGCGCGATTTAAAGACCAGGCCGATCGCGTAGGCGGCTGCCTTGCTTCGGTGTAAACCGAGCTTTACGGCTTGCATGACGCCGTCCATCGTGAGATCGTATTAGAGCGCCGCGTCGGCGTCGGCTTTGGGTTTAGTTCGAGAGTAGGGGGTGTTTCAGGGGAACAACGGTGCACCGATACAAGGAGAGAGAGAGACGAGACAGCGGGATGGGAGCCTCACGGTGGTCAGGGTAGACAGAGATAGGGGACGAGGAGAAGTGGAATGAAAAGGGGGAGATGTTGTGGAAGGGCACATGGAAGGAACAGCGTGTAACGATGTATCAAGCTGTTGCGCCCCCGGCGTGTCCGGCAATGGTGGATCGTCGCTTTGAGCTGGACCGCGGCCGCCCCGGCTCTGCATCATACCTTTACACGCTCCCAATGCCCAAACGAGGGACGATAATGCCCTCGCTCTCGTCTTGTTCCCGCGCATAGACACTATTAATTTCGTATCCCTCTGCCTGGTGCACGAGCCGCGCCGCTGGATTCATCCGATTGACTCGTTCGGCCGCATCGCCGTTGGATACCACGCGTATTACTTTTTCAATAGTCCGAAACGTGAATAACCCGACATTATCGTCCTCCGACTTAGAAGCAAAACAGACGAAATATCGTGTGCGCGCGAATGAAAATAAGTTACTCGTTTCCCTTGCAGAAGTTCCTCATTCGAGATTGCCAATTTTGTAACATCTATAACACGGATTTGGATTTATATTATTATATGTTTACATTATTATATAAACCCAAAATAATTACATTAGAGATACAAAATAAAATATTTTACAATATACGTAGCGATCGTGACATAAAGAGTTGCGCGTCTGTTCTATGTGACAAAGTGACTTGAAAATCCGCATGGACACGTGAAATTTTGGCTGCTTTTGTGCGGTTTGGAAAAATAGATTGAAGCTCGTGAACGCTCAAATCGAATGCAACATTTATTTGATCGGATATTTCTCGGGAGGTAAAGGAAACCATCGAAAGTATCTTTGTCGTAACATCTTTTAATAGGCTGTTCAAACTGTAGATACTTCTATATATCAGCGGATTTATGAGTAGAAGAGATCACCGTGTATGTACTCTGAGAGATTACGGATGTAAAAAGAAAATAATACATATATTAGGTTAGGGAAAAAGTCTCTTTACAAGTTGGTAAAAAGATTTTTTTTAGCAACCTATATGTTCTATTTTTAAAAAATTGGCAATTACGCCACTTCATGGAGCAACGTTTCAGCTTTAAGGATCTGTATTTATAATTGCGATACAATGATTTTTAACGGAGTTAAAAATTACGAGCAATCAAAATGTTCCTTTTTACTTAATCCGCGAGTAACTCAGGAACAAAAAATCGTAGGAAATTAAAAAAAAAAAATGATTTTGTAGAGAAAACTTCGAGCTCTCACGATAGATAGTAAAAAGTCTGCTTAAATGTTTTTGGGGCATGCTACAGACCTACAAAGTGAAAAGAACATTTTTCATTTTTTTCACCTCGTAATTTTCTATATATAAAAATCACAAAACTCACGTGAATTCCAAAAAAATATGATAACCATTGGAAAGTAGAGATACCAAGCTTTAAAGCTCTTTTTTTAAATTTAAATTTTGATCATTTTTATCGAAGGTATTGACGGGGAATGGTCTTTTTATCAACTTCTAAAGAGACTTTTTCCCTAATCCAATATGTATATTTTAAGAAGTGAACAATGACGATTGAACAAATTAAAACAGAAAGCATTATTGTCGTGCGCGTGCGTAGTGTAAATCTACATCTACCAATACGTGATCACTCGAAGAAAATAAAATCCACGTTCAACAGGACGACGCTAGATACAATTCCGAATTCTTCTCAAACGATGACACGGTCTTGTATCATGACGACGAACGTTGTTGGGCACAAAAATGGCGAACGAAACGGGCCTTGGCGCAACGACAGATTGAATCCAGCCCAAGGGCGAAATGCGCGGTTTTCTGGTCACAATTCCGGCCATTATTAGCGTTTGCTTGAATAGGCCGTGTAATATATCCCCGCGCGTCAGCCGAAGCCGTCATTTTCAGCAGTGTCACGGTGCACAAAACCGAAGTACCGGACATATAATGACACGTTGACAGGTGCGTACAGCTTGATGGTCGATCGATGGTCGTGAACACGCAAGAGCGTAGCCGTAGCGCGCGCGATACATGTGTGCGCGCGTACATAGATACAGAGATCGGCTGTGCGTACGGCGGTGCGTGCGATGAAACGCGGCGCGTGTACGTTTCGCACGTGCCTGCCGTGCATCGTTCCGCTTGGAAAGCCTCCTCTCCACCGCATCGGGCTTCTTTGCTTCACGACGATCGGCCTTGCGCGCGTGTACCCTATTCACGTATTTACATTCCTCTATTACAGTAATACGACAAAATCAACAACTGTTACCGGCGATTCAATATTTCATTGCGAAAGCTACGCTGCGTGTCCGTTTTTTTTTTCTCGCACGCGAGAGAGAAAAAGAACACACCCTTCCTCCGTCGCGATGATTTTCCACAAAGTTAATTCGTCGATTGCCTCCTTCTCGTCTGGCAAATAATAATCAAGCTCTTTGTCCTTTGTCCGGAAAGTCCGCAATGGGAGTCGGGAGAGGTGGACGAATAATTCGTTGTTGCTTTTTCAAAGAAAATCGTGGAGTCTCTCTTTGAAAAAAGGTTGCGACCAAGAAAAACAAATGGCTTATAAAGCATAACATATATAAGGTACCGCCGTATCAAGATATATGCTTGTCGGAGAAACAGGCACTATGAGTTTTAGTAACCGAATCGAGGTTACATCCTACGAGGACATCCAAGACAGGATTATTTCATCAAGTTACACAGACTTTTAGGGTCGGTGCGGACGAAGAGAAGTAAGGTGGGTCGAGGAACGTAACACGACGGGATAGTATTCGAACCCGAGGAGGAAGACTGCCAACCCTTGCTTAGGGGTAGAAGTTGAGGAAGGAGGAGGGGGCAGGGTCCATGAGACGGAAACCCCGGGAAAGGGTATCTGTTGTCATGGTCCCTGATGCTCCATTATTGATTAAAGATGGCTGGCTTGCCGGCTGGCTGGCTGGCTGGCTGGCTGGCTGGCTGGCTAGATGGATGGATGGATGGATGGATAGCTGGCGCAGTCATGACGCCATTTTAATATGCGCAATTATAATGTGTACCTAGAGCCTCAGGGGGACAGGAAAAGGGAGGGGGGGGGGCTGATGTACGGAAAGGTATCAGTGGGGTAGAATATGGCAAGTCGTGAAGCGTGAGGTCCAAGAGGGGTGAGGTTTGTCGAGGGAACGGGGAAATATACTCTTTAGGTGACCCTGCTCTCCGGTAACTGGCCCGCCTTCTTTGTTTGCCCGAAATCAGAGGGGAACCGTGTAATTGAGGAGTTAATTAGGATGCGTTCGGCGCTTTAATTGGGTTCTCTTCTCCCTGCGTTTGCGCTTCTTCTCGCGGTCGTCTCTCAACAGGTAGTCAGCATTTGCACGATCGCACATCTTGCCAACATGAAGGCTGATCTGACAGAGAATAGTAACGTTTCACTGGGGTTATCAAACTGCAAAATCGAAATGATAAAATTGCGAGTTGCCAAATGAGAAATTTAATTCATTTAAGTACGATTGTACGTAAGTAAGATCAGCAATACGCAACGTTTGACGGGTTGCTAAACAACAAGATAGTCATTGTTAAATTATGAATTACCAAATTAGAACGCTTACTTAAACACGATGAGAAGTCCCGAGAATTTTTTAAGGTTGTAAGTATAAGTATGCAAAGTACGAAAAATTAATGATCATAAACATGAAAATCCACAAACATTCGCAAAACGTATTTTGTTCTCAACATACGTTGTTCCGTATCGAGAATTCCGACGTTCGTTAATACGTGCCGAATTCATTCCAGCCGCTCTTGCCCGCGGAAACGACGGAACAGAGTTTTGAGGATAGTGCGCGCCTATTGAGATCACATTGGTTATCGGGAAACTCGATGAGATAACAATGAGGCCGGCTCGTTAGCGGCGGGGTTACAATGACGTCGCATCGGTTCGATATTCGACAACATCGTTGCGCACTGTTATTCATGATGGACCGCGGCCGCTTGTAATATCGCCATTAGAATGAGTTACGAGCGGATTTTCCACCATTGTGTCGTAAAATGACTCTCGCAATAATGGCCGAATTGTAGCGTACCGGTCACTGCTCGGCTCGGCTCGGCTCGGCTAACGCGCGCCGCATTGTTGCTGCATCATAATTATTTCTTTCTCTCGTAGAAACGTGTGCAAAGTGTGTATTACACGTAAAAAAAATAATTACTTCGAGACCTATTTTGCAGAAGAATAAATCATTTTTGCGTC
>NW_017305525.1:285446-287554 GCF_001594115.1 Trachymyrmex septentrionalis
GTGCAAAGTGTGTATTACACGTAAAAAAAGTAATTACTTCGAGACCTATTTTGCAGAAGAATAAATCATTTTTGCGTCTCTATAAGAATTTTTCATTCTTTTCCAATTTTTAATATCCTTCGAAATAATGAACGAGGAGACAATTCGTCAAGATTGTAATAACGATCGCGGATCCGGATATCCGATATCACGTTCGTGGGCGTATACGCGGCGTATTGCGACGTACGCAATAACCCAGCGCGTACGTCGGGTAGGTAGACGTACGCGGGCCCACAATGCCCGTAATAGAGGAATTAATGCGTGCTGCGTGTGGTCGCGTCGTGCCCCACAGGGGTTTCGCGAGATTCCCGATAGCATTGTCCCGTGCGCATAATTCGTGCGCGCAATTAATTGAGACTGGGGAACTGGCGGCTGACATCTTTAAAAACGGCAGGAGCGACGTCGCGAAGGATCGTCCTCAGCGTTCGTTATACGAGATGCATCGTACACGCCCACCCTGCAATGCGCTTGCAATTAGTTATCCAGTATGTTAAAAGAGAGTGAGAGAGAGAGAGAGAGAGAAGCGTAAATATTTTAAAATGTGTTAAACACATATCCTTGAGCGGCTTTTTTACAAAATTGTTTTACGTGCATTTCTTAACTCTACACCGAGAGGAAAATTTTTTATTCTGTGACTATATAATTATATGTATATTGCTGTAATATGGGGTTGCCCAAAAAATGATTATAAATTACAGTTATAAACTAAAATTAGTATTAATAATTAGAATATTTATAGTAACGTTTATAGTTACAAAAAGAATGTTATCGGTATTGAGCGGTACACAGTATTGCTATGTAAATTTCGCGTATAAAGGAATAGATCACTCTTAATTAATGGAACAAAACGTTTGATACATTTCATACTTTATTAATATAATATCTATAATCTTGTTTACCTTTATAAACACAAATAACCTAATTATTAACTTAAAAAGAATTAATTTAAATAGAAAACATAAGCACTATTAAATTCGATCTTGAAACGATACGGAATACGTAGTCGAATTGTGTGTCTTCTAGTCTTCATACATTAAAATAAAATATGTAACACGAAATTGCATAAAAATTGAAATAATTTCTCAAGCTCTCTATTATAATATTTAAACATCAGGATACCAAACTGATATACAACACAATTTTCAAAAATTCGTCTTTACTAGCTTTTAGCCTGGCAGATTAAATCTTCTAACGACCAACTAAAGGCTCAGTTTGAAGCGTTGAATGATCTCGCTTACTTGTACGTAAAATTTATCGATAGCGTTCTGAAATTAAGACTTTTTAGACTTGTTATTTGTGTTCTATGTTTTTACTGTTCTATGTTGTTTCAAAAATTTCATTCCATATGGATTCCTCCAGCGCCATTTCCCACAACGTCATGTTGAGGATACGTTATAAACGCACGGTTTCCTCCTTAAACGGGGTTTGAAACTGACTTGCGCGACATGCATATCGCGGCACGTATAGAACACGCTCTGCATAAAATAACAAATAAAGCCGCGTGCACGGAGGGAGAAACGCCAACGACTTTTCCCTACTGTGAATTGCCGTTGAATTGTCGGTGTTTCCTTGCTCGCGCTACGACATTAGCGTATATCTTATTTATATTTAAGGCACCGCTACGCGACGACCGAAGGGACGGTACGGTGTAATGCACCTTTAGTCGATAGGTCGAGAGGAGTCAGTCTTTGCGGCCCCTCCTTTCTTTCAGAAAAAAAATGGCGACCTGTAATTACGCGTGTGTGGAGCGGTCGTTTTAGAACACAACGCATTTTCTCGGTTTAACGCTAAATGTGTATAATCAGTCGCCTGGAAAAATTTATTAGCGAGCAGTACGGCAAATTTCGAGTTAGTTCCGTGAAATGTACCTGTACAAAGAAAACATCCTTTATTCTTTGACGAAGGAAAAAAAAAGGGAAAATAGTCAGTTATACTTTACAATCAAAGAAAATCCTCCGAAGAGCAGAGGAGAACGAAAGTAAAAGGAAATAACGAAAGGGAAGGATCTAAACCAACTAAGGAGCAAAACCAACTGTTTTACAGCGAATAGTTTTACAAAATATATGTAT
>NW_017305525.1:287654-290795 GCF_001594115.1 Trachymyrmex septentrionalis
TCTACTTGATTACAATTAATAACCAGTGTAAAACGTAACCGCTGTTACGCAAGTTCACGCTTCAGCACAAATTCTCGTTTCTGCTACTCGTGTTAGTGCGAAATTGATCGACTTCTTTTCCACGAGACCTTCTCAGTGCGGTTGAGAATCCGTGGTACACGAGATGAATGTTTACCTCCGATCGCGGTTCTCACAGGTGACGAGGCGAAGCGCGCCTGACATGCTGGCGCTTAAGAATTCTCTTATACTCGTATGTCTGCTGTAAGTCGCGCTATGTGTATGATAGTAATTATAATGTTCCGCGGCGAGGCGCGTCAACCTGTCTATTTTCCAGCGTCTTTTCCCGCGAGCGACTACGCCTGAATGCGGATCCGCTCGGAGACGTTAGCGTAACTGCCCGTCGAAACCGATACTTGCGTACGTGAGATAAAACAAGTCTACGTATGTCGCGGAGTTTATTGAGAGAAACTCATCACCGAGTAACAACACATTAATTTTAATACACTAAATGTCACGATGATTATCAAGATTCTCTCTTATCGATTGTCTCTTATCCATATATAAAATTCAACTATACGCGGGGAGAATTTTTTCTTACAATTTATCTTGAAGATGTAACAATCGTGGGACAACATTGTATTTCGAAGAATACTTTAATGTAAATCTCTCTCATTCATTAATAAAACTACAATAAAGTATAAAATAAGTTTGATCAATTTTACTGAAGGTAAAAATCTTTAAAATATTGTAGATATTGTATCACACAATTACTATTTTGAGAATAAATTTTAAAATAAAATTCTCTCTCTATAGCTGTATTTAATTCGTAACTGGAATATATAAAGTAATCCTGGGATATTTTCTTAATTTTTTAAATAATGTAATGATTTGGGATAACTTTATGTTTGACAAAATCTTATTTTCCATAATTTTGGTCTATTTATGTAGGTTAATTATCGTATGCTTTATAATCGTATGCCTATATAAGTTCAAGTATTGCAATTTTTTACACGGAAAAATCTATTTTGCTCAAGTATCTAAAAATTTAGCTAAATATATTATACATATAATATATATATACAGATTTGAAAATAATTTTGTTGGACCATCGAAATAGTTACGTAGGAATCTCGAGTATGACGAGCAAAAAGTTTTGACATTCTAGTAACCAGCATTGAGCGTCCGACATAATTATTTTGATAGATAAAATTGTTTTCAGATTTGTATCTAACTAAACTTTTAGATACTTTAACGAAACTGTCCTTTTCGTGTACGTAAAATTTAGTTAAATATTGAACATTTTAAAAGTTTGTCTTAAATTGAATCTCTAAAAAAAGAAGCAATAAACATGAAGTAAAAAATATCGAATATTCTTCTAAATAAATAAATGCTTATTTTCATAATAAACGATACAAATATAGTTATTTAACAATTAATTAATAACAAAAGACTCTAGTGAGTTTCAAGGACCTACATGTTCTTTTAACGTAACAAAACACGTGTTCCTATTACAAATTAATTACATACGTGTCCATTAAACGAGACAATGAATATATATAGAATTGTACTCGATAGGTTATAATTCAACATATACTTTTCTACATCTTTGGGAAGACATGAATCTGCATATCAGAATCTCTGCGACGTTTATGTGATGTTAATTAGCTTTCAAAAGTCAAAATTAAAGTGGTGATTTATCAATTGAAATGGAAATTCAATTGCTTCTTTCTACATACAGCTGAAAGGTTTAAAGAAACGTGACGAAACGAAAATGATGATCAGATACGTAATGTAAATTAAGCGTGACCTTCAAAAATTTAAATCCCAGAATATAGGAAAAAAAAAGGCGCGATGAGATGATAATGAAAGAAAGTAGAATAAGCGACAGACGTATAGAGCATCCCGACGTGGACAAGAAAGGACAAGAGCTGAGAGAGCGAAGCGGCTTTTTGCCGGGCGTAAATTGTCCTCGGACTTGGCGAGCGTAATGAAACGTGACGCGCGGAATTCCGCGACCGTCTCTGCCGTTGCTCCGCGATTTAATTCGTCGGCATGACGCACCCGCGCTCTCTTTCTCTCCCACCTTCATCCTCTCTTTCTCTTTCTCGCTCTCTCTCTCTCTCTCTCTCTCTCTCTCTATTTATCTCTGCCGGTGGCATGACGGAACGCGTTTTGTCGTCACGTTATGCCGCGCGCGCCACGCCGCGCCGATCGTTTTGTCGCTGGCAATTACGGGACACGAAGTGGGCGGCACATAGCGTGTCGCACGCGTGTCGGGGCTTTGATGCGCGGATCGCGCCGCTCCGCGCCGGTCTCCCGACTTCCCCCCCACCCCTTCCCCCCTTCCAGGCGGCCTGTGTCGTGCGGGTGTCGCCCGGCGAAGTCACGAGACTGTGACATGACACGCCGATGTCACACCGTCTGAGCATGGGCCCCATCAGATTAGAGTAGTTAGCCGATCGTTTAGCGTCGCGCGCTTTTTCCCGCCCCGCCGCGGGAACTGCGCGTTTAAGCGACAATCGCGCCGCTTTAATTAAATGAACGCACGTGGAGCCACACACGTATCACAAAGTTAAACTTGAGCTCGTTAAACGCGCGAGCATGACGCGTACGGTCTAATTATATACTGGGTGTTTTTTTTTAGGAAAATGCTCGTAGTCGCTTTTTGTCACCACGCGAATGTATGTAGCGAGTTAATCTCTTGGATACATGAATCGTCCTAATGAATATACTGCGTGAATTGAAATGATATTCCGTGTTCACTCTAATGTAAGATTAAGTTTTAAATTTCGTTGAACTTCTACTACTTATCTTTTTTTTTGATTCGTAGAATTAGAAAAAGATGAAGAGTAAATTAAACCGAGATTAAAGTTAATTTTGCACGGAAAGGACGGATTTGCTGAAATATCTAAGAATTTAACTAGTTACAGATTATAGAAAATAATTTTGTCGGGACACCGAAATAATTGCATAAGAATCTCAAGTACGAAGAGCAATGCTGTAAAAAGTTTTGACATTCTAGCAACTAGTTTAAGCGTTTTACATCATTATTTTAATGACTCAACGAAGTTATTTTTAGATTTGTATCTGGCTAAATTTTTAATTGCAAAAAATCGTCCCCTTTTCATATATATATATATA
>NW_017305525.1:290895-302882 GCF_001594115.1 Trachymyrmex septentrionalis
CTGATACTTCTAATGCTAACAAGCCAACCCTATTGATATTAATTTTATTTATTTACATTGTGTTATTTATTTACTTTTTTTTAACGTGCGTGTATTTTATAATATTTTATCTGTCATAAATTTTAAATACCTTTATAACCGCGAAAGACACCGGCGACATTATTGATGCCCGGAGGAAATCGATCGCTCGCTCGCTTTCGGAGGCTCGTCTTGCGCGCGCCGGAGGTCGAGGATGAACGTAAATACATACGGCCGTCGGATTTGCATAGGTCGAACATGAGGCTGAACTCCCCGGCGCTTTTACGGCACGGGTTATCCCGCGGCGCGCTCGCGGTAGCGTGTCGCCTATGAAATTGATACCCGTCATCGGATTGCGCTGACGTAAGTGTAATATTAAGTAAAACGCGCGATTAGCCACCCTGCGCGGCGTGTCCGGGACGGCAGAATATTGTCGTAACGATAGAACGGCACGTCATTCGTCCACCGGGTCGTAACGGCTGATAACACCCTACGCCCGAGGGAGGAGGGAGGAAGGGGGGGGGAGACTACCGTAATTTTCACTTATCCTCGGCGCAAACCGTTTTAAAGTATCGAGTACAGCGCTGAGATTTCCTCCAGGCTGCCGCACATTACACTGCTCATCCGGGTAAACGTTGCTCGATATTGAGATATATACTGTACTCGTTGGAACAAGTGGAAGGATACTTTGCGGAAGTTAGTCGTTTTCTTTATTAATCTGCCTATAAAATGTAATAAGGCTCTTGAGAAGTGCCACCTTTGGAATGCATTACAAGATGTCTTTTTACTTTTCGAAAAATCTCGAAATACATTTCATCCATTAAATTCCTATCGAAATAAACAAGCGATTAGAATCGCTGCTCCGGGGATTGTTAATTCTCATAATTTAAGCGTGGACGTTCCATTAGCAGTCACGTTCTCGGTCTATGAGAGCCTCTACGAGGATTTCAGGAAAGCATAAATTCGTTATTTAGTCATTTGCGGTACAACGTCCTAATGGCGGCAATTACCTGCACGACCGTCGTCGTCGTTATTGTCCATCGGGGGGGAGGTCGTGCGCGTGTATCCGTATATTACGCCACGTGTAACGTAATATATGCGCAACATGCCTGTATATTACACGCGTTAAACGCATAGATACACGCAGTCGGTCGGCTTTCTTCCAGGCCGCTCGTTAATGAAGCGGTGCTCGGCTCGTGTTCCTCTCGTCGGGCCATCCTCACTTCGTCATTACGCGAGACGCAACCTCTGGGGTCTGGAAATTTCGTACCACCGCCACTACGACGCAATACGAATAATGTCACTTTCCGTGTAACCGTGGAAAATCGCAAAGCGATCCTCTCGCGGCGTGTGGCTCGCGTGAAATTCTGATAAATTGCCGCGCAACACTTAATTCTCAATGCGCTTGACCCTATATACGAATTCTTCTGTCACACGGAAATAACGATTTTACTGAAGCATCTTCAAATTTAGCTAGATACAGAGATCTGAAGATACTTTTGTTACATTATCGAAATAATTATGCAGGCCACTCAAATTGGTTACCGAAACTCTTTGCAGTATCTATTACTCCTAATTATTTTTATGGTTCAATAGAATTATTTTCAGATCTGTATCTAGCAAAATCTTTCATTTCAACAAAATCATTCTTTCCATAATCATCTCTAATTCAATTCCGCGCAATGTAAATGACATTCGAAGTGACTTGAAAACCTTTTGCGGTGTTGCCGTTTAAAATAACTTACGAATGCTTTTGCTAACATAGCTTGAATTAATACAATTTCATTTTGCTGCTAAATATTTTTTCTAAAAATCAATTGTTTATGAAAATGCGCCCAAGGAATCGCAATTTCTTGCAAAACGCGCGTTCCTTCCTCGATTTACGAGGAATTCCTAACAATTAGAGAGAGAGAGAGAGAGAGAGAGAGAGAGAGAGAGAGAGAAAGTCGATTAGAGTCACGCTTCTTGTCACGGATCGAACATGTGACATTTCGTGACTACGGGTACTTTTTTGTTCGCCATACAAACCGTCTTCAGGATTCTGCGCAATTAAGCGGAATCCTTGATCGTATACATGTACCTCAGAAATGTTTTCATTGATAGCCTTAACTGTTCAAAGTATTTTTTACAGAATATGTAATATCGTCACATTATCCTACATTAAAAACATTCTCAAGCTAAAATAGAAGAAAAATATATAATATTAATTTCCGACTAGACTACTTTTAGCTGTGTAGAAGCATGATTTTCCATTGCATTTTAAATTACGTATAAAATTTATAAACGAAATATATTTAATAGAGCTCTCGAAAATCAAACAACAATAAAATATTAATAAACGAGCAATGAGAGCATTAATACAGCGTGGAGCGCAATACGTACAGTATATATTCTCAATAATTTTATTAATTAAGTATCTATACAAGCTTCTCTTGAACGTTTCGGTTTCCTTGAAACCATCATCAGCAATGCCGTATATAATTTACTATACAATGTTTTAGCAATATTTATAGTCCGCAGATGTTGGAAATAATTTCTATGTTAGACAGATGAACATACCTCTATTTCCTAGTTGAGAATTGCCGAAATGTCTCTTCTATTTAAGGGACTCTAACTTTCGCCTCATAGATCACAATTCAAAGCGCCACACGTCATATTGCAATAAGTAAAAATTTTAATTTTACATTAAATATAAAGATATTGTTGCAGCTGCTATCCATATGGAAGTCAGATATGTGATGATGGTTTGAAGGAAACCGAAACGTTCAAGAAGTTTGTATAGATACTGTAATGTAATGATACGTATTGCGCTCCAAATACCGCGCTGTATTAATGTTCTCATTGCTCGTTCATTAATATTTTATTGTTGCAAAATTTTAAGTACAATATTTCTTTAAAAAAATATAAGAAAAAAAATGTAATCTTACTTATTTATTTCGACCGTCGACGGTGAACTTCCGCGACGACGAAATTGTTTTATCCGATATTCTCGTCTGAAAATGGAATATTCGAGCGGATGTATATTATAGCGCATGGCCGGTCAGAACGATGATTCGCCAGCGTGGAATTTGGAGAATACCACGCCGCGTTTTTCGAGAGAACATCTCTCGTATAAAAATAGTCCGCCCGATATTACACGCGGCTTCCTCGCGCGAATACCGTTGTTGCTCTCATACTAGAGCGGAAAAAAATGGCGATAATACTTCGCATCGTACGCTGAGATAGAATCTCTCTAATGTCTAGAGCTACTACCAATCGCAGCTTCTACCAAAAATTTGCAGTTTATCTTCATTTTCTAGAGAAAAATCTTGGTTCAAGTATTTGGAAAAAAATGTTGATTTTTTTATATTAAATGTATTAAATGTATTTAAGAGAGGGCTAAATTAAATTTTGTTAACTTTTAACAAAAGTATCTCTAAAAAAAACAATTAATACCTACATTGCTAATTATTTAAATATATATAATAATGATAATACACGACTAAAAAATATCGAGGCGAAGAGATCGTAGCTGTTGTCACAAATGTCGAATTATAATTTATTTTTTAAGTTTGAAGTTTGAATGCTCCAGTTTGGAGAGAGTTAAAATGCCCATGTTCGAGTCCGTCGATGTTGAACTATTTCCGCGGCGTGCGAACTATCGTTACGGTAAACAGAAAATATCACTAGCGTCGAAATGGCGCGAAGTAGCGCGTTAACTCGCGGGCTTTAGGAGTTTGTTATTTCGGTTTTGGCGTTAACTCCTGGCGAGCCAACGACAAGAGACATTCGCCAGACCACCCTGAAATCGTTCTTCTCCTCTCTCTCTCTCTCTCTCTCTCTCTCTCTCTTGTGTCCCTTCTACCGACTTTCTACACTGCGTCGTGACCAATAGTGCCCGATGGTGCTGATGCTAAGCCTTCGGGCACGAAAATAACTAAAACGCACAGTGTATTACAGCAATGGCCTGATGTAAGATTTTCCACGGTATATAAACGGGATTTGAAGCAGAAAAGACTGCATTGGCACGCGCTGTCGGTGGATAATTCGATCTCGATGCACTGAAAGATTGGAGCAAAATTATTTTTTTTTTTTTTTTTTTTTTTTTTTTTGTGGAGTAGTGGTCTTATGTTTTACAGACGGACTTGTTTTCGTGATAGTCCTGACAAAGAAAACGTGAGAAAAAAGATTGGAAATACGCGGCAGAGCGGTGCTATGACGAACTCTAAGTCTGGTGGCAGAGCCGTTTTTACGGAGCTTGTGGGGCGGAACGAATCGCGCACGCGGCCGCGATTAATCGGATGGAATTCGTGTCGCAGCCTCACCGTGGGCTCCGTCGAGGACGATCAAAAAGTCCTTACCCGCGTACCACGGTGAACGGAACGCGCAGCGCGAGCACGCAACGAGAGAGGCTCCTTTTCTCTTCGCGAGCATCTTCTCTCTTAGCGGGCCGGTTCTTCTACAAGAAACACTTTCAATGGACCACACGCGCGACGACCTCGCGCTCGGCGAGTGCGCTTCTTACAGGGTCAGGGGCTTATGTCATCTATCTTAGGGAGCTGCGCTCATATTCAGCCGCGGCGACACTCCAATGCACCGCTCACAGTGGGACCTTTATCCACCGAAACAGCAGAGAGGCCTTTAGGCTCCGTGCGCCATCACGATGTAATGAGCGATGAAATGGATGAGCTCGTTTATTAACCCCCTCTATTGTGCTCTACTCTCAGTTTAAATGTTTATAGCAGTCGGGATTATCTTTCATTCGTTATAACTACAAATTTGTAGAAAGAGATTATTTTAGTCGCGTAGCAGTTTTTGAGAACTTGAAATGAACAGTGAAGTAATTTTTTTTAAATATATAAATAGATCTTTTCTGCTAATCGCTACTTTGAACATTTCCGAATCATAATATTTATCGCTATGTCTGTCATGTAAAAAAATAAATAACTTTGTCTACATGAAACATGTTATTAATTATCTAACGTATATTTCAGATTCTAATTTTAGATTGCTATCGGATAAATAAGATTTAATATCTTGATCGTAATCTATGGAGTTCACATATTTATTTTTTAAGTTGGCGCATATAAGCTAACATATAATATAAATAATTAGGTATTACAAATTAAATATCGAGCAAAGGAGTTAAAAACCACGTTTATTGCTTGGAAAACAAGTTAATTAGATATGTATTGTATATGAAAATAATGAATGAATTCTTAGCAATGACAACAATGTTATTATAGATTTTACTTTAAAACAATATGATCGGTGACTTTAAATATTGACTTAAATTGAATTTAAGTATTGAAATATTTATTAGTGTAACGAGTTTTGCGTTGATAGATACAGGTAGGTTTTGTTTCGATTTATACAGTTGGCTGGTTTTATCGCCAACGAGACGATTCCGATAAGATCGCTGTGTCGTTTCGTCACATCGTTATTCCTTCCGCGTCAGGGATACAGTTGCCATATGTCGGAAGCGATAAGCGACAAAAGGAAAGAGAAATACTGGCTATAAATTAATCTTTAAGTATCACGTAAAAAGATATCTGATAAAGATATTGATGATTATCTCTTTTAGGAACTTATTTTGAACAATAAGATGCATTTAAAAATTATGTGTATAAATGTGTAGTATAAAAAGAATATATGTAAAAGTGATCTATTCTCTTAATAATTAATTTATATATATTTTTAAAATTAATAGATATTTCATTATGTATTAATCCTGTCCAATCAAGACATTACCATAAAGTTGTAAATCATATAAGATAATGTCTACTCAAAATTATTTGTTCCTGATTTATAAAATATATTTAGTATTCAGCCAAGAAATCTGTAATCAGGCAGAAAAACAATTGGCAACAATGATTTATGGGACGATAATAACAAGTTACATGCGTAACTTGTTATCAATAAACTGACGGAATATGCAGGAAAAGCGAGTGGTCTTGAATAATATCGACTTTGCTTTTCGTTACAGTGGCCCACGTGGTTTTTCCGCCCAGATCTTCCACTTGGCACGCCGTTACCGACGAGTCACGTTCCAAATTCGAGTAACGTTCCTACTTCGTCGCCTCTGCCATCTCGGACGCATCTGGACGTTCCGAAAGGACCGGAGCCTCCTTCCAACAGCAGCAAAGTCCATGGACAGACGCCAACGATATGCACAGTGAGTGACACGTTTGATTATTTGCGATTTGATTCTGCTAACTAGACCGTAATAATTGTGCGACTGTGTCTTGTATAGAAATCTTACAAGTGGCCGAATCCGAAATATTGGAAACCTGTGGCAAGTCGAAAATATGGTCTATGTTTGCGGCTAAAAATTTTGAAAGCGTGTATTGTATCTAATTAATTCGATAGAATCTTTGAAAAATTATAAGTTAATAATGATAAATAGCTAAAAAGTAAATAAAAATAATAATAATAGCTATATAAAAATTTAAAAATCTTGAAGGGAGAGAAATATGATGTGGGACATAGATATTTTGTCCTTCTTGAAAAAATTATATTTACAACAACGGTGTCTCAATATTTCGATCAGTACTAATTACTAATAATTATTTTAAAATCTGATCGATTATTAAATCACTCAATAATAGTTAAATGCCGATAATATGCACGGTAAGCGATACTCATTCGCTCGTTGGCGATTTTAATTAATGCACAATATCGTTAGTGGCGTCGATTATTCTCGACTATAATTGTTATTAA
Organism: Trachymyrmex septentrionalis; assembly: GCF_001594115.1. NCBI lineage: Eukaryota > Metazoa > Arthropoda > Insecta > Hymenoptera > Formicidae > Trachymyrmex > Trachymyrmex septentrionalis. Next base: position 297,613 of record NW_017305525.1, read on the forward strand.
TTTATTTGACCGCAACTTTATGCCATTACAAACTGCACGAGTGCGTAAAATTGTAACGCAATTCTATCCCCGCACCGTCAGTGTCACGTTTATTCAAAATAAGTGATTAAATCAATTCGATTTTTTTGCACATCTTGCGATCGCGTAACGACGACTTATGTGGGGCGAAGTTTTGCTGTCCGACAAAAACAACGACGGTTAAAACTTGTTCTCTCGAGCTGGTAATAACGCATAATGAGCAGTAATTTTGTATAAAATTACGGATATATTTGTATCACGCGTGTGAACGGCGACGGTAAGTTTTATAGCCTTCAGACGAGGTCGATTGTCATTTGTATATATTCAATCCGATCGCGTTTGATCACCGGTCACAGAGTAATTTTCATCGCGAACGAGTATGCGAACCTAGTACTTTGTCGCGATAGCGTGCTGACAAGTGACATCGGCAACTGAAATACGCGCTTAGCACGAAACGATATTCTCCTGCTTACAAGCTGTGATTTTGTCTTTTACGTCGTAAACTATAATGCCAGTGACGTTCGCTTTGTTGACATCGAGCTATCACGACCTAGTACTTTTTTGCTTTTATGCTTTTACAATCGCAACGGTTTTTTTTTCACCGCGACATCAATAAGAAGAATGATAAATATGCATAAACATTTCTCGTTTTTTTTTAAACGCCTGTTTGTTGCGAGTGGTGTATATAAATTAAAGGAATATTAATAAGATACTCGAATAACATAGACAAGTTAAAATGTATCATCGTTCTAGGTATCGCAACTTGCAGTGGAAAAAAATCTGATTGCATTAATTGGAATTCTGATCGATTCCACCACACAAATGTACAAATGGGATACTTATAGTTAAATCTATTAAATATTCTAGTTGAAATTACCACAAATTTGATTATTAGAATTTTGATTGATGTGATTCCAGTTTCAGAGCAGATCTTCGAAACTATGAGGGGAACTAAGAGAAAAAACATTTTGTAATATTTTATATTCCTCATAACTGTTTACATTCCTCAAAAAATGCTAAATTTTTTAATTTACGATTGTTTCGATTCCTAAACCTTGAGGAAAGTAGATAAAAAAGACTTAGGTATAAATATTTAAATTTTTAGGTCTAATATTTTTTATAAAGTTTTGCTCTACAATATAAATTGAAAAAGAATTTGATAACTACTAAATATTAAGTGAAGTAATTTCAATCGAGTGTTCGGTCAATATAAAAATAATATTGCTTTTTTAAAAGTTTAGTAAATATTACCACAAACATAATAATACAATCAACTTTTTTGATAACAATTGCTAAATACTTAGAAAATTAAAATTATTTTTGATTACATTAATCGCGAAGATTTGATTAAAATTATTTTAATATTTGATAGCTATATTACCAGACTTTTTTTTTCAGTATCTCTACAGCCCATGAAAAATTGGTGAGGGACAGTTCCAACAATTTCCTTACACAGCAAAAAAAATTGTGTATTTGTGTTGGAAGCGATCCACTCACGTTTGTGTTAACAGTTTGCATTGAATTTTTTAACATATTCGAGTGTTAATTTAACATAATGTGATTATGTTATTTTGAAGATTTTTTGAAATTGAGTTGAGATAGTCAATGTTTTTCAGTGTCGAAATGACACAATTTATGAGTAAATGAACAAATACCATAAAAATAATGTGTTTTAAAACGTAAATTCTAAGACAAATGAATAAAATCCGTGCTAATTTAACACATAAATGTTAATTTTCTGACAAAAAATATGCTTTCACGGTTTGTTTGCAAACTGTGTCGATGTTATCTTTCTTTGTAATTATTCTCTTACATAATATTTGTGTTACCTTCTAACATATTCATCTGTGTGTATAAATTAACTGAAAAATTTCAGTGTTGCAAACGGACCGTTTGCGATTAATGTTAAATTCCACACATCTTTTCCAACTGCGTGCCAATGTGCTGCCTTTATTGTCTTGCTTTACTCTCAATGGTACGATTGACACCAAACTATCCCATCGACGGTTCCGTCCTCGCGTTATTCAGTCGCCGGAACTCATTTCCGAGCTGGGAGGCGCATAGGCTTAACGATCGGCGACACGGCACAGACGTGCCGGTTGTATAAGTTACGGGACCGACACGGAACACGATCGATATTCAATTTACAGTTTTGTCACAACGGTATTGCGTGTGTTTCGTGGAAAAGTGGTGCCACGTTGACGTTACACCGTGGGAGTCATTCCGGCAATGCCGCTATATTGGCGTGGCCTGAAACCCTGAAAACCGCGTGGGCGACGAGCGCCTCGTTAGAGCGCTGTCGTGGCGCTCGTTAGCGTCGGACTATGCGTCTCGTCGACCGTTACAGAGTCATTTAAACGCAATATTTAATAAAGGCACGCGTGCGAGACTCGCGGACAGTGTACCCACCATAACTGCGTCGGGGGAGACTGGATCGGCTTCCTTCTCTCCTCTTCCGCCTCCTCCTCCTCCTCCTCCTCCTCCTCCTCCTCCTCCTCTTCTGCTATGATTGTTATTCACCCGTCGCGTAAATCGCGACGCCCGGATATTAATTATCGCGCGAGATCGCGAGTAGTCGCGCCGAATGATCGATCTGGTCGCCGCGATTAAAGACGGCACTTGAGTGGGCGGAGGAGGCAATTTATATCAGCCCACGGGCGTGTATAAGTCACGATGTGTTTGGACGCATGGTACCGTATCGAAAATAATTTTGTCTGAGATTAATTAACCTTTGAAACGTGCAAAGCGATTGCAATGTGTTTAACGATGTTGGCTTAGACATTTGGCTTATAACAAATGACTGGCGAAAATGTTATCAAAGTATGTACCCGCAGATCGAATTTGGATTTAAATTTATTTAAAAAGAAATGCTGCTTCAATGAGAAAAATGTTTCGATTGTGCCAACAAGAATTTCATGAATTTAACTACAAGTGCTTAATATGTACCTATCTGGTTGGATCTATTAGAATTCCAATTAATAAAATAAGACTTTTTCCAGAGTTAAAAACTTGGAACGACAACAATTTAACGCGAATATTTTCTCGAAGATCAACTTAGCAATTTTGAATTTTTCAAAGTTTATTTTCAAAAGTTACCGCAAAGTACGTGCCGATTTTAAGACTGAAGTGGCAGCGAACACGTACGATATGCAATTGTGGATTTCTTAAAATTTTCGAAAGTTTCCGTAAAATATGTCCCGAGTTTAAGACTGACAGCGAATACATGCCATGCGAGCTCGTGAAAGATCGAGCAGTGTCATTTTCGGAGTTTATCTCTCCTCGGGCCTATTTTTATTTCTCTCGTGAGTTATCCGCAACCACTGCTGCCCTATTTATTCTCATTGTAGTCGCTCATCGGCAGAGAGTCGTAAGGCAGCATGGTATTATCTGCGAACTACGTTACTATGTATTTTCCACGCGCTCCATATCGACGCGCACGGTCGCGCTAATAAATGTGCGTTTGTAAAAAAAAAATTGTTCCGTTCCGAGAAACAGTTATTGCAAATTGCGACCGCGCAGAGGTACCTACCTATATATCTGGCGCGCGGTTACGCGATCCTCGATATTCTATCCGGATCGTTAACGGCGATAACGCGCAGTGATTTTATTTCGGAGGATCAAGAGAGGTACTCTCTTCTCTCTCTCTCTCTCTCTCTCTCTCTCTCTCTCTCTGTGCGCACACGGCTGCTCGCCGAAATTCGAAGCATGCGGCGAGCCTTAACCCTCGACCACCACGTTCGATTCGGATAACATAACTGCTACTGAAAGGAATCCAGTTCCGATCTCTGATAGAAATGGCGCAGTATTTCATGCGTATGGCAAGTTATTTTGTTACTCCGAACTCTTTATTTTTCCATTATTTAATAAATAGGCGGAGTTGACCGACAACGTTCCCGAGGTATAGATTCTAATTATCGCGTTAATCGCGGAAGAGAGAATTCACTCTTCTTACTTTTATCAGTAAGCAGATGCGGTATAGCACTCGCCTTTTTCTGGATGCAAGAGAGTTTACGAGTTATTCTTTATCACGCGTGCTCGCATTTCAGTTAAATCGAGCGTCTAAATGCAGCCGGTATATATAAAAGATATCATGCGCTTCGGAAACATTTTATCTACGCGCACGGCCGAAAGTAGAATAAAAATGTATCTTATCTGTTAGAGGGTAACGAATTTATCGTAGCAGAGTTATACGGGCGCGGTTTCGAGCGCGATATTTTTAGCGAGATATCGATGCAGTTAAATCGCGAGAATGGAGCTACCACTCACTACTCCTTCCATACGTTGCGAGACTCTCGTAGCCAACAAATGTTTTAAGATATTACAATTTTTACGGTTATGGATCTCCTATTAAAATTGTGTTAATCCCTCAAGTCAATAGTATAAAAACTATAAAGTTAATTAAAACATATAGATTAATTATTGAATATTGATATATACATTATTAGTGCGATAATGTACTTACTGTTACAATTAATGCATTTTATTTAACCGAGTATCAATAATCGATATGTAAGTGAAATTTTTTTATACATATATATATATAGTATATACATATACCGTTGAAAGTATTATATAGAGATTTTTTTCTCTTCAACGATCGATTACTCATTGTACAACTAAATTAACCATTACGTAAATAGCGAAAATAGACAATATTGAAAACGTGTGAAAAACCGATTTATTATTAATACTGAGTAATTATAAAAAAGTTTTTTTTTTATGAAATCTCTATAATTGATCAATGTTGGAACTATCTTAAGAAGCACTTTTTCTGCGAAATGCTTACTCATCGGCAACAATTAGTCATGTAGTAAATAACATGAATCGAACAACTGTTGGCCGATCGCAACGAGAAACCGGCTTGAAATTAACGATTGAGTAACGATACCTAATCACGATTGACGCGAAAATTTCAAAGTAAGATGTATGAAGTGCAAAGTAGGTTTTGCAAGTTCACTTGTCGTACCGCGTGCATGTTCTACGTATATACATATACCGGTTGTTAAACTGGGACGACCGCGGGGCAAAATCTAATTGCACGGCTGCTTAATTAGATCGTTGGCACTCGCGCGGTCTCGTCGTGCCCTTCACGCCGAACTCGGTCTGTCCTTAAGATACGGATCGGCCTTAATTCACCGCGTCCACGGGATTAATCTCGCTCGCGAGTGCCGCGGCGCGCTCTAAAATTAGCGCGAACGTCATTTGAGCGCAGTGACTGCACGCACGCGTCGCAATATATATATATATATATA
>NW_017305525.1:302982-304458 GCF_001594115.1 Trachymyrmex septentrionalis
TACTTCATACATGCTTTTTGTCTCTTTCTATTTCTCTTGCTCTCTGCTTCACGTGCGCGATATAAACGCGCGTAAACTAGCGCCTTGCGTGGCGATCGCGGACGACTTATCGGATTCGCCGCGGGCTGTTCCAAGATGGATTTCATTATCACGAGGTGTCTTTGATCCGGTCTTGTAAACGCGTTTTCATTTAACCAATGAGATAATGGCAGTCAGCACGATAGCCGTGCTCGAATTATAGGCTTGTTTACACGAGAGAATTAAGAATTTTATTTCTATACAGAGGGGGGCGAAAGAAAGATCAATATCGCTTTTGCAAAAATAATATTGATACCTCCGTTTTTTTCTATCGTACATGCAACACGTAAAGCCGAATATCGTTAAAATGAGAATATTACTCGCACTAACGGCATCGCAATCCTACGGCTACAAATGTAATCACATTTAGCGTCGGGTAAAAAAGCAGTTTTATGCTTGACGCAGGGTATACTACGAGTAGATGGATATACTTTATTCGCGCGACAGTGAAAAAGTGACTTTTTTGTTAATAAGAACATCATCAAGATTGCATTATTTTGTAACATGCATTCGATCTGCATGATGGTTATCCGTATCGGCACGAGACGTTTTGCATAATGGCATCTCCTACGAATTCATTACGCGACGTATACTTTAGGTTGGCGCTAGAGAAATGCAGATTCGACGTTTAGAGCTCCCGCAGCTCCTGTTACGAAGTTTCTTTCTGGGATACCTTAATTTATACGCCAATAAAATGTCCGTGAGATTTGTTGAGCGCGCTTTACGAGATGCTTATTGAATGTCGTATAGTGCCTCCATCGTTAAATGAGAAAATATCCGCATCTTCGATTTAATTCGAATATAGCAATGCCAATTTCTTTCCGACTTTTTTTTTTATTTTACTCTGTTACACTTCACGTATTTCGAGTATAAAATCCGAGACAATTTGTTTGTATAATTAAATATTAGGCAATTATGTCTATAGGTATATAGGCTCCAATAAAAATAATTTTTCAAAATTAAGTTCTCTAAAGCGGTTTGTATTACGACGATCATTATTAATATTTGATATTACACAACAATTATTAAAAGTTAAGGGAACAATGGCAATCCAATCCCTTGAGTTGTACAACATTTTATTTTTCATTTTCACACACACACATATATATATCAAAATGTAAATCCATTTCTGTAGTTGTTTCGAAGTAAACAACGTTTACATCGACACATGTGTTTAGTAAATAAGTAAATAATAAATCTGAGTAATTTAATACATCTTCTTGATTGAAACGATTCAACTTCATTATTTTATTAAATCTTATCTATAGGATCATGTGGAAAACACAATCTATAGTCAATGTCTTAACGGTCTAGCTGGATCTCAAGTGCTTATATGATGCGTGATATGACTGTGTGAATTTATACCTATATTACGTATGTAGTCCTTTGAAATGATTT
>NW_017305525.1:304558-304893 GCF_001594115.1 Trachymyrmex septentrionalis
GTGGAAAACACAATCTATAGTCAATGCCTTAACGGTCTAGCTGGATCTCAAGTGCTTATATGATGTGTGAATTTATACCTATATTACGTATGTAGTCCTTTGAAATGATTTTATTCCATTATTTTAAGTTTTTAGTTAAATTAACGACATATTCAATACGAGCAGTGACAACTTATAGAAATAATAAAAAATAACTTAAACTGGGTGTAACTTGATATTATGAATTTAACAGTGTTTACTGATTTGTTCAGAGACTGGATTGTTTGAAGGGAGCATCAATCAATCCAGGTACAAAAATGATTATACAATAATAATTGAGTATTTAGAGGCCGTTT
>NW_017305525.1:304993-324249 GCF_001594115.1 Trachymyrmex septentrionalis
TATCAATACGGTACAAAAATGATTATACAATAATAATTGAGTATTTAGAGGCCGTTTTGATACAGAATGTGATTAGAAGGAGACGAGGAAGAATTTTCATGGCGTAACGCGCTCGGCCGCAAAATAAGACGGTATGCGGACGTCTTGTTATTAGCTATTCGACCGGTGACGGACAAAAAACGCAATAATTTCATCGGCCGGCCTTAACGACGACGAAGCCGTGACGACAAAAAGCTCAATCTATCAAATTGTCACTGGCCTTTCTATTCCATAGCTCCGCGCCTTTCCTAATAAGCAATCTTCTCGGGGACCTTACCGTAAACCGCCATCCACCAGCTGAATGGATTCCGGACCGGTACCGACCGACCATCTTCGATCGCAGGGCCGGTTTCTTGCTTCTTCGACGAGCTCGCCGCGAGTCCTCGATTACGATTTTTCTGAAAATATTGATTTGGTACACGATCAGTTTTGACGACAAAAAAGACTTTATGGTTAGTGTTAATTAACCGCGGGTATATATACATGCATCCGTAACGGTTTTCTTCCTCGCGAATAAGTAATTTTAAATAGCGTTAAAGAGTACTGATAAAACATTGACACAAAACATTAATGTAATACAGGTGGAAATAAATACATATTTCAGAGATAATTATTTCTACGTTGAAATATACATATTTATGAAGTATATCGATATCTCCTTAAGAGCCTTCTTAATTTCTCTTTCTTTGGATCCTCGCTGGATACTTTCATGGACCAGGAGGAATCTCCTGACGTGACGCCTTCCGTGCGGCTGATATTTAAATCCGCTAAGTATCCTCTCGCGTTCTCCAATTTACTTTTAGCCGTGCTTTGCGTGCTTTGCGGGCCGCCGTCCCTGGACATACACGTTACACAGCTAGTGTGTTCTCTCGGAATACATGTACACTGGCTACCAGATGCCAGGCACGAATCGACGAGAACCGCTCCGTTCCGCCGCGCCGGTAGTCGTCATCGCGCTGTCGTCCGAAGACGAACAACCGGTGGTTAATAACCAGCCGATTTTGTTGTCCTCTTTTGCGGCCGGCGAGCGTAGAGCCGCGGCTCGGCGCGGCTCGGCTCGGCGCGGCGCGGCGCGATGCGACTCCGTAGTCACTTTGCTAATAAGTCATTTGCCATGCTGTGTTGAATGTCGCCGCTTGCTTATGAAGGCGTCCCTTCATGGCGCGCGCACAAAAGGATGTTTCATTAACCTAAGACATTTTATCGCGGACAGTTAATTATTTCCAAGAAGCGATACACGGAGTGTTGTTGCGTGGCGCCGCGGCGCTCCGGATTTTATATTTCGCTCTCTTTTCTATACCGATCGCCGAGCAAGACGAGACGGCAATGACAGCTGGTTGATTGGTTATTGCGGTCGGATTTTGGAGAAAGCATAAGTTTTCTCCTCGCGTTTATCTTCATCCAATTCTTCGAATAAATTCGAATACATTTTTTTACGTGTCGAGGATATCGCAATACATGCGTAAATGTAACCGTAAAAGCTGTTCTGTCTTCCTTTATAGTGATTCAAATATGTCTCGAACTACGTTGCGTAAGCAATATTATTAGAGCACTGTTAGTTATCAATGGAGCGATGATAATCCAATCCGTCGAGTTGAATATTTTGTCATTTTCAACTTCCATCTGTGTCAAAATGTAAATCATTCCATTTCTGTTGTTGAATTGCTCGCTCTAAATTCTTTAGAACGAGATTCACTCTAAACATTTTCAAGAGTAATTTCAAAGCGATCATATTGACATTAAATAGTATAAATATATATAACAGTAAATGATAAATTTCAATCGAAAATCTATTTCTTGAGTTACAAATTATTCAAATTCGTTCGTTTTAGTTAAATTAATGGCGCATTGTAGTGTCGACCTACAGAGATTATTAAAAATAACTTAAATTGGGTACAATTTCACGTCATGAATTTGTAATGGTGTATGAATGTATATTTTTCAACATTCACGATGCACTTTTGACACTGTACCTTTAAATTCTCAAAAGATACCGCTTATAATAGGTACGCTAGCGCGCGGTGTTCCTTTACGAGCATAGATCCAGTTTGAGGGAAGAAATGCAAAACTAATCTGCGAAGAATGCGTAACAACAATTTTCGCGTAAAAGATCTTTATTTCCCGGGTGGACGAGCTTAACGACGTCGGGATCTCGGCGAGACGGAACCGATATGCCGAGAAGGCAATAAACAGGTCGCACTTGCACTGTGCGCGGGGACCGCTGTTTGAAATCCACCTGCGAAAGCAGCAGCAACAGCGCTGAATTTAATCGCGAAGTAGAACGGCTTCTCGCGTTTTTACAGACGCAAACATAGAATCGCGGTGGTCGCGGGTCGTTAGCGACTGTCTGTTTTTACTTCCTCCTTCTATATAGCGCGCAATCGTTTTCTTTCGTTTCATCGTCTGGATGGGAAGCTTCCCTCGATTGCCGTTGAAGTTTTTCTCATTTTAAATTTAATGTCTCCCGTGAAGAAACATAAAATATATACAGAACTCGTATTTTTATTGTTGCGTTTTTATCAAAGAACCCAGTTTATACCGGTCTTGACAGGGTTTAATAAATGAAGTTTGAAACTCAATTTAATATTCGTGACGTCATATTTATAATTATGATTTAATTCAGAAATATTCTGCTTTTTTTTGCGATTTAATAATAATAAGTGTACGTGTATTAAAATATTTTCTGAATTTTAATTGAATTGAGATGAAATTGAGTATCATTCATGTGTGTACGCCGAAAAATGACTTAGAAAATAAATTACCTACTTGTATAGCAGAATATTTAATAGCATTTTAACAATTTAAATTTAAAAGCATAATAAGAAATAAAAAAATATTTACTTGTGTGCGCAAAGCGGAATAATTATGAAAATAATGAATTACTTTATATAAAAATATTGTATGTTTTTGGTCAAAGAGCAAAGCTTATTTTCCAAATAAACATTGAATTTAGCAATTTCTTTTCAACACATGTATATTATATAATTAATCGACCACTCAAACCTTTATTAAAGAAAATAATTGGTCAGTGTAAAAATGTAGGTATTTCCATTTCTATAAAATTACTATTACAACTACTCTACTATAAAAAATTACTACTATAAAAATATTACTCTTTCCGTGAGGATTTTTCGCAGTTAAAAACAGGTAACGTACTACAAATGTTACATTTATTCATGTATTTCTACTGGTATTAGTAAAATAGATATTAACAAATATGCCTCACACACAGAAAGCTTCGTTTTGTAAATATGGTGTAAGATCAATATGCCATCTGTTTCCAACGTCTTCACTTTAAAGATCTTATTTTCTAATAAATGTGTGTGATCAATGAAACACCTTTAGATATTCTTACACTATGGTTATATAGTTAAACTCTGTTTCATAACACACATGTACGAGTATATACCTACATGTCAATTAGATAAATACATTTATGGGAAATAAGTCGAAATACAAAAAGTAGCAGAGTATTTGGCCTACAATTATTTCTTATGTTATATAATTAAATATTTCATGCTTGGCTGTCATACGATACGCGGCGCCCGATCGGCTTGTGTTTTGCTTTATAATAGTGTCGCGCTATTATGTGTACACATCATTACCTTGCGTTATTATCGCGCGATATGGTTGGACCCAGCAGCAGCGAAGCGAGATGCTGCATGTATCGTCATAATTCCTCGAAATGTGATCGAGTCAAGTATTGAAAAATTCGAATGCACTGTTTCCTACGAATCATTAGCGACTTGGCTTACAACTTAGCTTAGATTATTTAAATCTCATGATTGATGTACAATATAAACGTCAGCTATATCCGTCGCTTATTGTAAGTATTTTGCACGGTCTATTCATTTTAAGGACACGGTTGTGACTTCTAGTTTTAGACCTGGCTTTTTAATCTGCGGTTTTCTAAAAAAAATTTCCAGCTAACATACGTATACAAAATTTTAATAATCTTTTTTGTGTCAAAAGCGTCGATTTTCTTCTAGTTTTTGGAAATCGGTATCTTTGATGGGAAGGTTAGATCTGATATCTTGTTAGAGAATGCATTAAGAAAACAATATTTATAATATAAATTTTTCTAATAGCAATCGGTCTTCAACAAGACTTATCTTGGAGGGCCAAATCGTTGATGATATTTTTTAGAGAACATACTACGAGGAAGTTTTAATTTTCACAATTTTAATACTATAATCATTGATCTCCTGGAGATCGTCCCCAGCAGGAGAAGCGATCTCCAAACACTAGTAAAAAAAAGTTGACAATCATATTTAAGAGACAAAGAGTTATAAATTGTTTTTTATTGCAAATACTCATTTTTGGATCGGTCTTAAGTACAATCTTAAGATGTCATAAGACAATCAGAGGGCTGTATTAGCATCTTAAGACATTATTTAAGACGGTCTTAAAGTGAGACGAGACTATATGAATTACACTGCCGTATATTATTTCATTGAGTTAAAAAAAAAACGAAAAAGAAAGGGCTACGAGTCAAAGGTTTATCGTTATAAATTAAAAATTGAAAATGTTAGTGAATAAACATATTTAGTTAAAATATAAAACTTTAATTTGCCGGCAATAACAAACAAGACAAAAAATAAATTAATTTTTTCTTCTTATATTCTCCTTTCCTTTTATTTTACCACATCAACCTTCTTACTTTGAATATCGATTTTATATTGTCTCTGAACATCGAAGAGATATGACTCTATTTTTACTCTCATCGCATTGTCTAAGAATAAATGATGTTTAATATATTTTACATTGTGATACACATCTATAAGATATTTATTCTCATTTAATTTAGCTGCTACTAAATTAATTTCAATTAATATAATGTATGATTGTACATCAAACTTTAATTCCTATTAATGTTTCTTAGTATATATTTCTTATTACATTATGTTACTTGTACAGAAATAATAATTATGCGTTTATATTCTATGTACATAATCAGAAGAATACAATGTTACCGATACCAACATTCTAATTACAATATTACTGCAAACTGAGCGAAATTATTGATAGCGTTAATACTGCGTGTGACAGAGCGAAGTAGAATTTTTATATATTATATTTCTTCATATTTCTCTTTATAATATTTTCACCGTTACTTTTGTCAACATTGCTAATGATCGAATAGAGATCGAAACATTTGTTTTTTTTTTTTTGTGTGTCTCGTTTGTTATTGCCGGCAAATTAAAGTTTTATATTTCAACTAAATGATACGTCACTAACGTTTTCAATTTTTAATTTATAACGATAAACCTTTGGCTCGTAGGCCAAACCTTTCCTTTCCGTTTAAAAAAAATGTCTTATTACCAAGATCGTTCATTGAGTTAAATATTTCGTCGGCGACATAACTTGGCAGTTACAAAACGCTCGGCACTTGGTGGTTAAACTTGCTTTGTTTTCTTACGACGGGCTATTGTATACAAGTGGTTACCTTGTTATTCCCGCGGCGAGACTCGACCCGGCGGGCACGGGGGGGGGGGGCAAGGCACTCTGTATGTCGTCACGTTATACCTAGAGACGCGATCGTGTCGAGTGCTGCGAGACATTAAGCGTGATCACTGCCTACGAACAATGAGCGAACGGACCATAAGTCACGCTATTATTTAACCTCCGGCGGCTAACAACTTGTGAATCAAGACGATTGCTCGTCGATCGTTGCGGATACTTTATTTCGCGGTTTATTTCATTTCAGATAATCGGGAATTACAAATTGTTATCTCGTCGTGATACGTGTCGTAATTACTACATTGCTTCAACGATGCTTCGAACACGGATATCTCCCATGTGGCGAGACTAAATAAATTGTTCACCGTTTTAAATATGATACTTTTCCGTTACCGTTCTCGGCTCGAGAGCGCGCGATAAAAAGTGCGAATCGTAACCATGGCAACGCTGGGTAACTTGCTTATCTCACACATGCGCACTCCATTTTGGCTAACATTAATGTCGAAGGTGCGCCGAGTTGCGCTACTGTATGTACTGTGGCAATACCCTTTGTTCTTAATTTGATCCTTCGTTTCAACGTTTGCATGTCGCGTAGTGTGAATTCAGTGCTCGTGTGTTCGTCGTGTGCGTTGAATCGGCGATTCGTTGATCACGCGTTAATCCCGTGAATTCATTTGAAATCTGTCGCGGTCGACGAATCTAATCGCAATGTGCTTCTGAAACGCGTTCCGATTCCCATCCGAGTGCTCGGTGCTAGATATCATTTTTATTCTTGTTTAACACATTACGTGAACAACGAGGAAAAAATGATATGTTGGTGGAACTCAAGGCAACATAACCCTAAATGTCGTTGGATGTCGCGGCGTGGAAATTTCCTTTGCGCCGTTTCGTATGTCGCATTAGTTTGCGTGACGTCGTGGGTGCGGATCGTAATTTGGTACGTTATCGTCGCGACGTACCTAAAGATGAGATGCCGCCACGTTCTATTATCGCCGGGAGTGTTGTGTTCGATGTGCGTAATGAAGGAACCTGAGACCTGAGAGGATGATGGAGGCCTGGAGGCATCGGGCAACTGAGGAGCAAACATGGGTATCTAATTTATTATTTGTCATTTGTAAAATGATTGATTTTCTAAAAATTGTGTTATTATAGAAAATATAAATATTCGATTGAAGAATTTTATTTCACATTTGAGAGAAAAAAACTAAAAAATTCATGGAAGTATTGAAAGTAATTTTTGAAGTACCTAATAACGTTTACTTTAGTCGCTGCTTTAATTCACATACATTTGTATTTTACAGATTTAACATCTTTTTACTCTGTTGCTGCGCATCGGATCGGTGAGTCAAATCGTACCCTGTTTTAAATTGGAAGTAATAGAGGTATGGGTGAAGAGGAACATTAACGTAATATTTCATAAATTCATCGTCTTGAAATAGAGGAGCTGGAATAGATTAGTACTTATTAGTGAAGTATATGTAAGTAATTAAGTATTTATTTATAAGATAAAATATAACAATTAATAATAGTAAATACTCTTTTAGAAAATATTCAGGAACCTATTAAAATGTAATATATTAATAACATTGTTTGTGCAATTTTTAGTATATCGTATATCATAACAGATGATCAAACTGAAATTTTTGACTTTATTGCTTAATTGATTAGAAAAATATCAAGTAAATATAAGTAAAGCATAGACAAATTGTTAGTATTTAAAATTATTAAATTAGTTTTTCTTTTTTTTTCTTTTTAAGCATATTTATTAAATAAATAAAATTTTAGATCTAAATTTGGTTTACCTATATTTCAAGATTAAATATTACACGAATTGATGCGAAAAAGCAATATGTATTCAAATATATTTTCAATGTATTGTATATCACAAGCATAAATAAGCGAAGAATATAATATTTATATTTATTTATTATATTACATTTATTTATACTACTTAAACTTTATTTATTTATAGACATTTCAGTTTGATAAAACGTCAATATAATTTATCTTATCTAATTTTCTTATTTATTAGAAAATAATGATAACTATTTGTATTTATTCTGATAGTGCCAATATTATAATCTTTTTTAATCATCAATAATTTTATTTTAATTATAAAATAAGATATAGAAAGAAGAGGAACGAAAAAGTTTCTATGCAATGAACAATGGTATACAATATACTATGGATATATTATATTTATATATAGGATATGTATGATATCTCGGGATGTCCCCTATCAATTATGCAATCGTACAACACTTAAATAGCTTCAACTTAAAAATGTGCAATTATTTCGTTTCTTAGTCGATAATATGTTGATAAAAAAATGTGATTATATACTACATTGTATTCATATTTTAAAGCTACTGCCTATTTATTGTAACTATTTTGGATTATGATGTCAGAAACGAGAAAATACAATAAAACACTTTTTGCAATATTTTGCATATATTAAAAAATGAATATTTAAAAACAAATTTGCCATCGATACGTGGAAAAAACTGTTTTACTAAAATATCTAAAAATTTAGATATAAATCTGGATATAATTTTTGTTGAACTATCAGAATGATTATGTATATCTAGGAAACTCAAACTTGATGAGTATTGCTGCAAAAAGTTTTAAGTATTCTAACACTCAGCTTGAGTTTTACATAATTATTTTGATAGTTGTACAAAATTATTTTCCAATCTATATCAATAGCCCAATTTGTAGATGCTTCAGCAGAATCGTTTCATGTAGAATAAATTTGAAACATATACTCTAGAAATTGCCATTGTGTTCCGATAATAAACAAATAACCATATATTTGAAATTAAACTATACCTAACAAAAACACGAAACAAGCTGTATGACAGCTATCAAACTCAGATAAATATGATTTTATTCTATTTCAAAATAAAGAAGAATTTTCAATATATTTCAAACAAGTATATTCCATCAAATGCAAATATTATTTTATTGAAAAGTATTTCTATTTCAACATATTTTGCAAGAATTTTTATCGTTTGTTTTCTGACATCATTAATCTGAAGATCTGTGAGTAAGTGATCAGGAAAGAGAGATAAAGCTTTGTTTTTAGTATCACATCCGACACATTTCTGAAAGGAAATTCAAATGAAAGATATAACATAAATACGCATCGTAATAATCCTAATTACTTATCAGTGTTTATATCGTTTTGCTATATAATTTTTTCCTAATTAATTTTTAAATCTCTCTAATCCCACACAACTCTCCAAGGGATGTTCTACGTTCTCTAAGGACGTCTCTCAGAGAACTGTGTTGTAAGGACATTTCATTTAATTGCACATTAGTTGTATCTCTAGTGAAACCTTAAACGAAATGCATGCGAAATAATGGCAATGCGTATAAATCGTAAGTACCGATCTTTCCGGCTTTCAAGGTGGTCTTTCCGGCAGCTTCCAGCTCACGCCGATCGAGCGTAACTTAGCGCTTTCGGTCAGCTTTGGCCATATCGGTAATGGTGTCACGTATACCGAACCGTGTACATAACGTCTCATCATGGACAGTAACCCAAGGCATTGCCTTGGTGCGATGTAAAGATTTCGCAACGGGGAAGCGCTCCTCGCGCGCTGATAAGAGGCAGGCGGGCTGCCCCCCGGGGGCGGGGGCGTCGGGCCCCTCGAATTACGACGTTGCAATAAATTTAATAAAGCCGGAATTAATGTATGGTTGCTCGTTTCGGCTGAGAGCACGGCGGCTCCTTATACTTACGTCCCGCTTTCGCCCCGAAATTTGAAATACAAGTAAGTGCGTGCGCCGTTTAAAACGTAATACGCGCATAAATTGCCGCGGTAAGAGTAAGAAATTGCTCTGCCGAACTAAAAGCCGCGCGTTGTATAAATTCCTATCTTATTACCAGGCCGCACGCGCGGCCCGTCGCGATGCCTCGCAATTTTCATTCCGCGCGCTCTTTTCGCAGTTTTCACCGTAATGGATTCGCGTGGATTTTTTTTTCTTTACGCGCGCCGAAAGGCGACTCTATAAAGTTCGTTTGGCAATTATTATAGTCATTTTTTAATGAATAGATAGAAATATTTATGGCTCGAGAGCTATTATTTTTACATTCGTCCTTACGTTTGCATTCTTGAAATGTATATATATATATATATATAGCGAAAAGATCCGTAATGGTAGCGGCGGCTAAGCGAGGACGATGAATTTAGGAAGGGGTGGGGGAAGGACGAGGAGAGTAGTCCGGGAGGAACATCTGTGCCCTTAATTATTTTACAGATTTAGTAGATCGTTATGGCTTGTAAAATTACTGCCAATTTCACGCCCTTAAGCTTATTTTATCCGCGCGTTAGCTGCCTATCGGTGCATTGCCGCCGAGGCTTTCCGAAGGATATTGGGCATCCTTCGCGGCTAAATTAATGGCCCCGTTGTTTATGACTGCATCGGCACCGGACACGCAACGATTCCGTCGCGAATTCCCGTAAATATCCCCGATAATGCGATTCGCCCGCACTCGCCTTGCGTCTATTCTCTTCGCCCAGCATCCCATCATCCTACTTCGTCCTATTCTCTTTGCGTTCTCTCATTAAGGAGCTTGTCAGACGCGGACGGTGTCTTATTCTTTTTTTTTCTGCCTTCGCTCATTTGCGATCATTCTGTCCTTCTATCAGTTAACTAATTACTATTGATTTCTCGTTGCTAATTAATATCCCAGTGGAATTTCGCGCGTTTAGGATATTAGTTACAAAATTGCTTGGAATGATATTTGATATCGCTTCAAATGTAATTATATCATCGACCGCAACTATATATTAATTGCATTGTAATATTATTGTCATATATTTTTCGACAACGTATTTTTCTATATTTTAATGAATAGATGCTAATAAAAGAAGTATAAATGTAGGTTTTGAAAGTGTCGATACATTTTAAGGAAATATTACATTTGAGAAGCGTTAAAATATATAAACGATAACTTGCGTCTGCTTGGTAATCTATTTAAACTGAATAATTTAATTTGCGATCAATGAAATAATTATTTAACATTTGAATGATATTATTATCCAAATAATTAGTGGCTCATGATATTATTAGTGGCTCATGAAGAAGCAGATTGGTTTTACTAATGATGCTAACTGAGAGATATATGCAACTTCTTGCTAATATCCAACTTCTCTCAATATTAATTTCTACGGAATCATTATTGTTATATTTACTCTCGAAATCTTATGGAGTGAAAATTCATTCGAAGAGACTGAAAATGTGTTGAAAAAAAGAGATTTCACTCCACGAAATTTAGAGAGTAATATTTTGCTTGGAATAATATTTGATTACCTTGTTAGCAATTACATTGTTATATTTCATATTTTCGTGCAAATTGGATAACTGCGGAACTTATCAAAGTTATTCAGGAAAAGGTCAGACTTACCTGAGAGGAAGAAGTAACGTCATTCACTACATAAATATCATAAAACGATCGTCGTATAATTGATGCAACTTTAAACGAGATTTAATGATGAAAATTTAATACTTCAATAGAAATTCTCAATCGCTCACGTTACAAAAGGTTCTCGCAAAACGCTCGATAAATAAATGAATAAATACTCTATCTCGAATCAGTGAAGTAATTGCAATCTGCAAAGAGCCTCGGCTGGCATTTCGCATTCGTCGCGAATGCCATTGTTGCCGTTCGCGCATCTCGATCGGGGACCGCGCACGCTCTCGCAGTTTCCCGGTGTAATCGAAATCGAAAATCGACGGGTGGAAATGATCCTCGCGAACCGCGACGCGCGCGACTACCGGACGACCCCGGACGGTCGGGGTATGGATCACTGTAATTTAATAAATTGCGATAGCTGCCGTCCCGGAGCAAATTGTAGCATAATCATTCATTAGTGGGTCGTGACTTCGTGTTGATGCGCACGACTCGTGTCCGTGTGTACGAGATGCTCACAGCCAGTACGTACCGCTATGCACTTTGTTCCCACTTCGCTCGTTCCCCTCCTATATTGCCGCGATATATCGGTACCTACTTTAAAAAGTAGAGAACGCTGCTTGGACTCTCTACTTTTGGGGCTCTTCCTCTGGGCCCTTTCTCAGAAGTGTTTCAATGATATTAATCAAAAACAATCAATATTATCGCGACAACAGACAATAGCCAAAAAATAGAGCTTATTTAACTGTCGAGCTTTTGTATTTATTTGCTATATTATCTGTATATTCGATCGAATTCTTCCCCCTTTTGAACAATCCCCAAATTAAGTTTAAACTATTTCTTTTTTGCATCTAAATTAGATTCCTCTTTTATTCGAATTTTTGCATAATACAAAATGATCTCCAAATTGATTTTAGACTATCTTCCTGCATCTAAATTGGATTTCTTTTTTACCTCGATTTTTACACAAAACCGTAATGTAAAATCACATATTTTAGAGTTAATAACCTTGAAGATGATTAACAATGCATAATGATAAAATCTGTTTTGAAGTGAGGCAAAAAATTCTCGTGATGCGTACAAGATTAAAGCTGAGAGATACATTCTTAGAAGCAATGGCTTCTTATAAAGAAAAATTTGTAACCGTGACAAGCAATCAAATTAATTCGGATGACTGTACGGGACACTATCAGCTGGTTTTTTAATTCACGATCGACGACGTGCGATAAGTCAATCCCGGACACTTAGTACTCGCGAGTTATACTTGACGTTGACGAGTTATATTTGACGTTATCGGGATGATCTAAGGTGTCGCGAAAAAAAGCGCAAGGTGCTCTGTGCTAATTACTGAATCGAGGCTCCCTAAATCCTTTGGAACCTGAACCCTCAACAGCCGCGATGAATCGTCGATCGTAGCCGTAATGACTCGCATTGATAAAACAGGCCCTCTCTTTCATTTTTCATTTCCTTCATCGTCTCTACGCAAGTAGTATATCGATGCACCTCGTCTTTCGATTAAATCTCGATAGAGAGCTGGCGGGGTGCAATTAGTTTCATGCTAATTTCCCGTAATTAGTCCGCGGTAATGAAGTTATTGCTCGTGTCCTCGATTAGTAATCGATGATTACACGGTATTTATATACATAAAACGTTGTAACACCGCTGCGACAAACCTGTACTTAAAAATGATAACGCGACGTCGTTAATCATTGGTTAACTCTTAGTATACATGACGATTTTCCGGTTCTTTATTACACATGATGGTACATTCGTGTCTCGAGTTAATTTTTATCATTTTTACAATACAACAAAATTATACAAAAAAAATTATTAACTGAGTCTTACATGCTTAACATTTTTTGAAAGTATTTATAAAACTGTATATTAAATAAAAAAGAAAGTATAGAGATCACTATTTAGCAAAGTACTCTTGATATTTCAAAGAAAGGAAGTGTAAATGAAACGAATGACTGAATTGTGAATATATACTAAGGATTAATCATGGTCGTTCCCATACATGGTTGCCAACGGTTATCAACGAAATAAATTCAACGCTTAGACTGTCAACTGACGGCCGGAAGGTTCCGTCAGCCAGTACTGGGCTATCACTGGCAAATGACTGACTAAAATGACTGGGCCAGTACCTGAACTATGGCAATCAAGTACTGGTCCAGTACTGGACCGATTGTAAAACTCTGTATGGATTGTCGCAACGGGAATTGCTTTACGAACGCGCGTATCGATTTATGGAAATATTCGAAGGGAAAAAGGAGAAAAAAAAACAGAAAAATGCCATTCGAAGATGCGTCGCGCGATATCGGAATCATATAGAAGCTCGAATAATTTTCATAAATTAGAATCGATTCGCCGACATAATGATTGTATAAAAGCGGCAGGCCGGATGCAATTAATTTGCGATGCGCAATATGTACGCCGGTAAATATTCATATTTATGATGTGCTTCCGTAATTGCTGAGCGCGCGACACGATTCTCGCGGAGAGTCGACTCGCGTGAAAAGGAGAACGCGGCGCCGTCACGTCGCCGGGACGACATCGGGGATAGGACACCCGTCCTCGTGAACAAGCCGTTTTCTCAATAAATTTGTTAAGTAATTGCAGGGCGCTGCACCACGCGTGCGTCGCGCGATTTAGCGACGATGACGACAGCGTGAAATTAATTTAGCAGAAGCCGCGTACATTACATAATAAAGGCGTGTCGCTTGAAACACGTGTTGACCAGTGACAATCGATGTCAGAATCCCTTCGTCATTCTTCATTTTATAGTAAGATTAATGTACGATTAATGTAATGCATATTATTCGAGTTACGAAAGGCTGAAAAATAAACCTGTGGATTTCAGTTAAGCATTTCCGAGAACTGTAAAATGAATGAATGAACGTTTCTTTAGTTGCGATATTATATCATATTTTAAGGAATATTGCATTAAAGTAACTGAATTTTACAAGTAACTTTATTTTACAAATTCTTGAAAATACTTTGCTAGTATCCGAAAAATATTAGACTTATATTTTTTGTATTTGCTTGTCTTAAGATTTAGAGATCAAAACAGTTCCAAAGAATGAGAATTAAACAAATTTGACATTTTTAATCAATGCGCTATTAAGAAATAAATGATAAAACATTTTTTCGTATACATTGTATAAATTTTGAAGGTACTGAAAATAAAAACGTCCATTATTTTCAGTTGCTTCGATCTCTAAACCCTGAGATAAACAAATAAAGAAAATATGAGTCTAATATTTTCTGATACTTTACAACGTATCCAAAGTCCATGAAAATTGGTGTGGGCCATTTCCGACCAGGTTCCCTTAATTGTTTGTAACACTGCCCTCAAAATACAATTCTTCATTGCGAGAAAAAAATTTCAAATATCGTGACGAAGCTTGGATATTATTCCATGAAACGTCCACTCTCTCCCTCTCATCTGCGAAAATTGAATACATGATTATTTGCAAAGAGCTAGCTAGATTCGCTCTCGTACTCTCGAATGCAGTTCTAAATAGAATCAATTATACAAAGGTCGACGAAACAAGGATTTGATAACGGGTGAATCAAGCGATCGACGAGCACGATTCGCAAACGATTTTAACGAATTAAAAAGAGGCGGATTTTCCGAGTAGATTTATTGACGTAATAGCAATGGCACACACATCGCGAGCGAATACAATTCATTATACGACGCCCGGAGCTCTCGTAGGACGAGTTTCACGTAGGTGCTCGTTCATCACTCGACATATCGATTAGTAAAAAGACTATATTTAAAAAATCTACTGGTTTCTAAAAAATAGAAAAATTAGTAATTTATTTATTTTTTTTTTTTGTAAAAAGCATTTTGGCTTGGATATTGAGAATGCACATATTACGATGCACATTGGAGACATAATTAATTTATTTTAGTTATTTTTAATTGTGAAAAAATTTAATTTTTCATTTATAAAAACACACGACGAATTATTTTTACGACTCGATTAAATGTCTTTTAAAATAATTAAACACATGAGTACATCGGCGAAAAAGAAATAATGGTATATAACAGTCTTCGATTGCGATCGCTCGTATACGCTTTGTCTAGTTGATCGTTGTATGGGATCGCGACATGATCGCTCAATTCCCGTCGTGATCGACGTGGAAGCCCTCATCTGGGCAGAAAACTGGAAGCCCAGGGCTATGATGGCGCGTGAAAAGGGTCTCGCTTGAAGATCGTCGTCGCTCGAGAAAATTACAGAGTTCATTGTTTCGCATCGGCCCTTCGGTCCGGCGGTCTCTCGCAGAGGACGGCTCATTTCATGCTTCTTCCCCCTCCGCCCTCCCCCTCCCCTCCCTCTCCCCTTTCGTCCCCTTTGGTTCTTTTGTGGGAGAGACTGCGTGCACAAATCGGCGGATACGATAATGCCGGTATTGACGTTTATATCGCGCCATCGGTGGTGGAAAGGAAGAAGGGAAAGGCGAGAGGCGCGTTGAGACTTATTTATTATGTCGTCATAGGAGGTTAAAAAGTTTCATAGGAAATATTACACAAATGTATTAAACAGTGTACACAATAAACGCTAAATTTGAAGAAAATGAAGGAAAAGTGAATAGAAAGAACACATTGGTAGGAATTTATTAAAAATAAAAGAAATGCGAGTGAGAGAGAGAGAGAGAGAGAGAGAGAGAGAGAATATATAAATTTTGAGGAATGATATTTCTTGCGTAGGAAATAAAACTTATGAAGTTTAAGGACTGATATCTTAATTAGAGGTACAATAGCATTAGATAACAAGTGATTTAAAGACGGAAATCACGAATCATCTGCATTGCAGTTTTTCTCACGAACGCGATTAAATCAAACCGCGACTCATTAATTTAATTGTATTCATGTAACCGTCAGAAGAAAATATGACGAAGGCCATGAAGTCAAGATGTCGTTAAGTCTCCTCGAACGAAGTCCTTCGGTCTCCTCGTTCCGCCAAATGATAATAATTATACGAGCGGAAGAATGCGCGGGTAGGTGTGAGCAGAATCGCGAGCGCGATGTTAGAAAATCACGTTGTTATTTAATTACATTTTTGCGTTGTAATATTATGTACAAGGTGTCGAAGGTTTCTTTAACAGATTTTAAGTATATATTAACAAAAATGTTTTAATTAATTATTAATCTATCAATAATTTTCAAATTATACAAGGGCTTGAAAGCCAAGAGGAATTAATCTTCATAAATTACGGTTGAAAATGGTGGAGTCCTATTTTGTTTTAATTTTCAAATAAATCTTACTTTAGCGAAATTCTAATTTATTTTTAACATTTTTCAAGCCGACTGTCAAACATTGTCTTAACGAATCCAATTTTTGTTTAGAAATGATGTAAATATTTTAAAGAAATTTTGACCAAGTGGTAATTTCGGACATCCCGTATAATCGTTTAAGATATCTGATCCGGCAAAACCTGATGATGCAAATTGCAACTGCATTTGCAGTGTTCAGACATGCGTCGCGGTTGCACATTAGTGTAATTATTAACACGAGCAAAACCGCGATTACGACGTATATGTTCGCGGTCGTTCTTGATCGCGAGTCTCTTCGGGGACGAGTTTTCGTTTATATTTCTGTCGCGTACGCTCTTCCGTGGACAAGGGTCTCGGATCCCTCTTTATTGCCCGGCACTTTTCTTCGGAGGAGTCCCTCCGAGTCAATTCCATCGAGTATCGATGGTGCTTGAGGAGAGTGAGGACGGGAGTTTGTAAACTTTTATTGGGCTATCGAAACGTTTGCACTTTCAGGACGCACCACTTGACGCCGCTTGTCATAAGAAAGGGGGCGGCAACAGCTTAAAAATCAGTCGAGGGACCGGTTTCTCTTCGCTTTCCTGCTGCTTCGTCGGATTTCCTCGAACGAAAGTATCGCTTTGATCGGGTTTTCTAAATTTTCTTGACAATTCTTGCGTCCAACACATTTTTCGGAATAATTCGATTTTTCCGTTTCAAAATAACTTATGTTTGTACAAATATTTTTATCGTACATTCTACGTTTAACATACCTCTGCGCTATATCGATGAATTTTTTCCCTCTGATGTACGAAAATATAACTGCGAATGTTTTTGGTAGCTTGTTCTATAATTCAGAAATTATCGTATAATCTGAAAGTTACGTTCATTGGTAGATACAGTTACGCTCGTTACATATTCTCTCTTTCTCTCTCTCTCTCTCTCTTTCTTGCTTTCTTTCGAAAGTAATATCCTAAATATCAATTACCAAGTAAAGAGCGCTGTGGTATAATCGGGCGAGTATACGACTTTATAATGAAACTTGCTGCGATATCACTTTGCGAGCAACGGTAATTAGTAATGGAGGCCTCTTAATGAAGCTTTACTCGATATTCCCGGGGCCATCACTCTTGCACTCATTTGAAAAATTATGATCAATTTAATCTACAAGCGATACGTGGTGGTAAATGAATGCCTGCGGGATAGAGGCAGAAGGTAACCCACTTCTTCGCATCGATCTATCGCACTGCGTATCGTTGCTGATACAATGCTTGAGATCGTACAGCTAGTTCAATTGAACCCGTCTGACTTTCGTGTTCTTCGAATCGAATGAAATCGATGGTATTTAGCGTAATAAAGCATCTGGCGTGGCCGGGACGGGTTACGTGGAGATGAAAGGTCTGGGCGTGTTCGAGTTCTAACGGGGTCGACGGGATAGCCGGCTAATGACGCTTTCCCTCATTCACTTCGCGACTTCTCTTATCCGCGATTAATTTCCTAATCCGCTGTCGGAACGGCCGCGGTATCAGTTGGCTGATAGAGCTCACTCTCTGCTCCTCGATTTACGGCGATGTCTAACGGGAGATATCGTCCGGCCCCTCCCTGAAGGCGAATCTCTCATTGCTAATAATTCGGCCGTTACGAACGGCGTACAGATATTTTCCCGTTTTATTTTCACTTGGGAGTAAAACGAAAAACTACATCCGCGTTCGGCCCATAGAGAACAATGATAGAGCCTCGTTGTCGTTAACCTCTATACAAGTTCAACGCCCATTATCATTCAACGTGGAGCTTGTTGTAATATATCACTATCAAGGTAAAAAGCGAGTAGACGCTTAGGAGCAAAGAATAACTGTAACTCCTGTCAGATAGAGAGAGAGTATCCCTCGGATAATTATCTGCAAATACTCTTCCCACACCAGATCAGTTGAACAGATGGATTGTTTAACTCAGCGAGAGATTCCGGTTATTAGCATGTCTTTATATATCGATAATAGAACAATCTTGCCTTTAGTTGCCTCGTAACCCATTTAACTCTCCTTCTTTTTACGTTAATTAAATTTTCCAAGCATCTATTTTACAATCGTTCAGGAATGTTAATCAAGTACGGATTTAGTAATATCAGTCTTTTATTCGCATCAATACTGTTGTAACTTTACTTCGCTTTAATAGCTTAAAGGTTACTCGACGCGTAAGCTCGAGCGCTAATATCGAATGGTGTTTTTTTTCTTTAAAACAGAGCGATTCCGAGCTCAAAGCGGTAAATTCATGTCATCGGCAAGTGACACACGCGGTGATGTAAAAGCAATCCGGAGAGGAATCGCAGCGCGAGAAATAAACGAGGAGCATCGTCCGCCACGGGCCCAATATTCCGTATCCGTCGCGACCGCCTACGTGGAGTAGAGGTGGAGGGCCCCGCGGGGCCCCAAGTCGTTCGGTCTTGCGTTTGTCTTTAACGAGCTGCTGCGGCGCAGGTGTATCTCACCGACCACGCAGGGCGTGGCACTCCTATTCGTTAGCGCGGACAGATTCGTCGGAAAAGGCACGGCGCACGCACGCTTCGCGACCTTTCGACGGTATTACGTGCAACGTGCGGCCGCGGGACTTCTCGGTCATGGGATCCTTTCGACACGCGAGCTGACAGCGGGATATTTCCTAGTTGTTTCTGATCGCCATCTCTGGAAGGGAACGCTGTCATATAACACGTCTGTCGCGACATGTACACGGATTTGACGTTTTTCTTGAAAAAAAAAAAAAAAAAATCAACTTTTCTGATCATCTCAAAGGAATATTTATCGATAATTTATTCTTCGAAATATTATTGCGTGTATCTTCGTTGTCACAAAGAGTTGTACAGGAGTTGACATTTTTGGCTATAAAATGCACGTATAAAAATGTAAATAAGTAATAGAATTCTAGTAAATGTGGAATTAGCAGGCCCGTATAAAGCGACAAGCACTTTTCTGGTAAATGAACGATCATCGAATAGCCGTATTATAACGTACATTTACATTTTGTTAAGTAAATCTATAAATTACCACACGTCTCGATAGAATTTACTTTTTCAGTGAATATTTT
>NW_017305525.1:324349-331246 GCF_001594115.1 Trachymyrmex septentrionalis
GGTACATTTACATTTTGTTAAGTAAATCTATATGTTAAATTACCACACGTCTCGATAGAATTTACTTTTTCAGTGAATATTTTTTGCCTTATCGTTGACGACATTTACTTTACTGCGCCGTGAAAAATATAAATGTATAAAGTCTTGAGAGTGTGGTTTGTACGTATCAGTTTCAAAAATAGTATGATTTATTTTAGAGAGAAGTAATAATCATTAATCATTCGAATGGATATATTATAGTCGTAATGTACTTTTTATTATACTTTATCTCTGGCATTTTTACTTTCAGGCAAGTAAAATTTCTCGTAAATTCGTTAAAAATAGCCAGAATATTTTCACTAGTCTTGTATGGTAAAAATTACTCAACCACTTTTCTACAGATTCTTTTGATTAGGCAGTTGATTAATAATTCATTATAAGGCGTTGACAATTTGTCGCTTTAAAAAATATATCGTGCCTTTTAGCTATATTGTAGTGGAAATTTATCAATAATTTACTTTTAAACATTACGAGACAATTACGTATTAGAATAAATTGCTAGCATATAGCACATACTAATAGAAACTTGTGGAAAGAGAAAGAGATATACGGTTTATACATGCGTGTGCGTGAATGGGCGTATATGCTAATAGAGAACATACGCGTTACAGACCGTAATTAGCTACCGTTCAGCAAATGTTCCTGCGGCAATTGTTTGAAAGCAACAGACGTACCACATTACGATAAATCTAAGTAAAGTAACGGCAACTAAGTCACACACCGAGAGAGAGAGAGAGAGAGAGAGAGAGAGAGAGAGAGAGAGAGAGAGAAAGAGAGTGGAGAGAAAAGTAAGCTCCTCTTATATTAATACGAAAATTATTTCCTATTCATCGGATGAAAAAAACCAAAAAACAAAGTTAATTCATGATCCTCAGCGCAAATTTCTGTCCGTATCCATTTACGAAGTCGTTTTGTCTGCGGTATCTTTGCTACCCTTTGTCATGGAAATTTTATGACGGAGAGAATAATTGTCGGGACGATTTATTGAGATGCGTGGGAAACGCGCGTTTTCAATCCTGCCGAAGAAGCGCAAGCGATCAGCTCGAGCGGAGAACCAAGGAGGCCTCGGGCCACGGAGACGCTTAACGAGCGACGTCAAATTTTTTTCTACAGCTCGACGCAATTAGACTCTGTCCCGTTTGCCGAAGGGACGCGCGAAGAGTAATGACGGCGCGCTAAATTGCCGGTCGTGGATCAGAGTCGATCGTCCGGTCGACGTGAACGCCGCATACTGATGTAAGGGCGACGAATATTTCGCGATATTCTTCTTCGTGTCGTCGCGCGTTTCCGGTTTTGCATTTCTTTTTCGTAACATGTGAAAGATGATCGAATAAGTTTTAATGGGATCTGATCGACAT
Source organism: Trachymyrmex septentrionalis (assembly GCF_001594115.1). Classification (NCBI taxonomy): domain Eukaryota; kingdom Metazoa; phylum Arthropoda; class Insecta; order Hymenoptera; family Formicidae; genus Trachymyrmex; species Trachymyrmex septentrionalis. Next base: position 325,747 of record NW_017305525.1, read on the forward strand.
TATATAATGATATAATGAGAGTTTGCTTTTAAAAATTTCAATTTAATTTGAACTGGACTTGATTAATTTGAGAGATCCATACGTTAAAACTATTTTTCTTCTGCCTGCATGAATTTCGCACGGGTCACAAGAACAGCCTAAAATATTAAAAAATATTCTCTTGTTTTATTATCGAATTAGTCACATTGTGTTTGAATTTTATTCCGCATTGCAAAAATGAATAATTTGTTTTCGAGTGAATTTAAATATTATAACTAAAACTAAAACGAATATTAAAATGCGGTAATGCATTAGTGTGTGTTCCGGATTCTGTTCTTTCAAAAAAAAAAAAAAAAGGTTGAATGTTTCTCTTTCAAAGAATAAAGCATGTTCCGGCTCCATAGAGTCCGCTTGATTTAACTACCTGCGTCGCAGTTGACTAGTTATAAGTAATTTCATCATAAAACCTCGACATTAGCCAGCGCTTTGAGAGCTGAAACTCCTGCCTTCTCAAGGCAGTGGATTATATCTGACTGCCGTTTATATTGTCGCGACGTTAGTAGTCGCATAATTGTTTCATGATTCATTCAGGAAAGCGATAGTGAAGACATGCATATTTATCTGGTTATCGTAATTATTTAATGACCGGGGGTCATACGAGAGTATCATTGTGATGGTGATTTTGGCCTTGGGTGATATAACATTAATTAATCTGGCCGATATTCCTCCGCAGAATATATCTCGCAGAATTACTTTCCTTGTCGTATCTTTGTATTTTTATTTATTGTATAGAGACGCGTAGATCGCGTATCACTGAGAGAAAAAAACTGAAAGTATCTTTCTTTCATTTTCTATCAGTTAATTAGCTAATGTCCGTTAAATACGTTTATCAGAAGAATTGATTAAAATTTGAGTTTACTATTTAAGACACGAGTATTGAGTGAGATAAAATACAAAGTTGAAATAAGTTAAAAATATATCATTTTAATTTGTGAAATTATTACGATTGCGTTGCAAATCCGACAGTAATCAGTCGCGCAATTTAAAGAACTGGAAAAATGTATTTAAAAAAATGTATATAGAAATTGTTATTAGGCTAAGATCTGTAGCGACCGTTTGTAAGATCTTTTACCTTTATTATTTGATTTATTCATATAACGCTCTAGATGAACTTATTATATATGTTTAAAAATATTTCCTTTTAAAAGGATACTTGATTCAGTTTTCCAACATAATTCAGGTCTAAAATGATATGGTTGAAAAGATAGCAACATACACTTATGACGAAAAGGTCTTGAATTACGATTTGCGCGTGATGGAAGTAAGAAAAGGCGAGTGAATAGAAAATACAATAGATACAATTGTCGAGTAACAAGCAGAGAAACGATTTTAATGATCATTTTATTGCATGACCGGCCTCGGGTCCCACCTTTTAGTTCCGTGGGTGGAAATTGATGTGGCTTTATGCTACTTCGATCGTTCCGATAGAGTAAGATGTTTAGATTCACACCTGCATCAAGCACACGAGCTATATCTTATCTGAATTTTTAAACTTACGGCGAACAATAAGCGTATCGTGACTTACCTCTTACCGTAAAAACGGAAATGGGTGCGAATACGTATCAGTGAGAAATCGGATCTTTAATTCGTGCAAAAATCTCCCAGTCTCTGGCGGAGGTAGAATATCATGTGAAAATTTATTGGAATAAAGTGAAATATACGATATACGTAAATCATTTCTGACTTCCTTCACATTATTTATCCACTATTTAAATCATCTCGTATCTTGTCAAACTCGTTTCGTCAATCGAGCGATAATATAAATTATCTCTTTAATCGAGAACGAATTAACGTTATCTGTAGTCCAGAAAAGGGAAGTTATAGCGCAGCAATAATGTAAACCTCGGTGATTACGAATTAACGAGCATTTATTTCGTTCTTCAGTTCTCCCCCCCCCCTCTCTCTCTCTCTCTCTCTCTCTCTCTCTCTCTCTCTCTCGCCAAAGTAATCCGGGAACGGGTCGTTCAAGTGTACACGAAGTAACTCGCGCCATAAATTCCCGTCACGTACGCGGATCCGGCCGCGAAGTTTCCGGACGCATCGACGGGCGCTTGATTTCCTGCCGGTTCCTCGATCCATCCTCGTGCCCGATCCAGGCAAGCAGAGGTCAGCCGACGTGTGTGTGCGCGCCGACGAAAGACGATGGCTGCTGCAGGCACGTCCGCGCGGGACCTACTGAAAAGAATGTAGCCGCGCTACGCTCTCTCTCTCTCTCTCTCTCTCTCTCTCTCTCTCTCTCTCTCTCTCTCTCTCTCTCTCGTCTCGGTGAGGAGCAATAAGATAAAATGGCGCGGCCGGTCAGGCTTGTTAATTGCAGTTTAGTGTTCTTGCTCGTAATTAGGTGCATTCGTGCACCTGGCCAGAGACCTGGGCAAGACTTTGAGCCCAAGCGAGCGAGCGTGGCCAGGCTCCTCTCCTCTGCTCCCGGGATAATTACCGCATCGGCATCGGCCGTCATACCGGGTTCCTTACCAGGGTACGATTCTTCCGGCTACGGCTACCTGCGACGCATCGCGCCGCATCGCGCCGCTCGAATGTGTACGCGTGTGTGCGTGAGAGAGCGCTCGAGAGCGCGGGGAACGCTTCTACGAGCGCTCGGCGGTAGAACGTCCCGGCGGGCACGACAGAACGATCGGCGCGGATGTTCTCACGGAACACGCAACCTGGAAACGCGCGAGTCGTTGAGCCGCACCACCTCCCGGCGTGCCCCGTCGCATAAACGCGGAATCGAAGCGCGAGTCGCGCGCAATAAACCCGAGCACGCTTTATTAAATCCTTCGATGCGACGTAACCGGGCAGTGGATAATAATTGTGTAAAGAGCACGATGGGCTCGGCCGGAGAGAGTCCCCTCCAGGACTTACACAGGCTTCGTAAGGAAATTCGATTCCTTGTGTCTTTTTTTTTTTTTCAATATTTATTAATTATCGCAAACAATAGCGCACAACGTTTTTGCTTCGCCGTTATGATACACACTCGTGTGAGTATCCGACCGTTGAGAAATCGAGACGCAATAAGCAAACCGATTTCATTCTTAACAGCGAAATCCTAATGCGAAACCTATTCGCGACTTCTTCCTCGTGAGTCTTGACATTTTACGAATTAATAAATACCGAATACCAATCGCAACTACAGTTTCCCAGGCGTAACATTGTACCGTGTGCGTGATGTCTACAGGCTTTGCGCAAGTGTGACGAACGAGAGAGAAGCCGTGGCTCACGCCACGCGGAGTCGAGTCCACGTCGTTTCCACGTAACTCGTGTGGAAATTGCGTATCGCATATAGTATATCTATAACGGTTATTTTTATAAAGCCGCGCTAAGAGGTGAAATAAATATCGAGATTAAGATCGCGCCGATGATCTCTGAGTCATGGAATCATAACGCGTACAGCTGCACATAGGTGTGTCCTGCCGCGATGATTAAACCGCAGGCAGCTATAGCGCGGATTATTTCCCAAGTCCTGTTGCTCCGTCATAAAACGACGAAGAATCATTTCTCTCTTTGCGAAAGTTTACGTTCCTCTTGCTCCTCCCAACGGTCATTTCGTTTATTTTATAGGTCTATTACATTTTATATCGACAATTGACGACTTGCAGAGATTTATTTATCTATTCAGTTTATAGTCATATACTCGTATGTTTATTAATCATCTGTATGTATGCCTTTTCTTTCAACGAGCTGCACTTTTTTTTGCATCCGATTGAAACAGATAGTATGAACATAATAAATTATGAACATAATAAAGAGGGCAGAGATTGTCAACGATAGAATTTATTGTGTCTTCTACTCTAAGAAGGGTTAGGGGAAATTACTCAGTTCGGCCTGTAAAAACACGACGACGCATCTGCCTGTAAAAGCGGAGATGTATACAGATAGACGTTGTAATTATGCGAGCGCAAGGAATAAAGGGCTCCTCCTGTTGTTTTAATAAATGCAAAACTCATTTTGAATATTCATGTGGATGGTGGATGATTCCTTTTGTCGTTGCGACCTCCCTCGCTACTTCTTCTCCTGTGTATTTAGAAAATGATGATCGAATTGCGGAAAATGTACCGTTGCTCGTACAACATTTCTTTTGAGAGAGAGAGAGAGAAAGAGAGAGAGAGAGAGAGAGAGAGAATTTTACAAAATATAATAGCGAGAAGTAATATATCCTATCGACAGCAGATGATTTTTCCATTTTCGCACGTATTAAAAGTACATAAATTTAATTTTTAACAATTACTTATTGAATTAAAGTCATTATGAATACGCGCGCTTATTTATTAATAATTATTAATCGTAATCAGTGGATATATTATACTTTGTGATTTCGAGCTCGATATATTGGAGAAGTTAATTACTCATTCGATTTTCCATCATTGACTTTTCGGTCGTGCCTAGATATGTGCCGAAAGTATTTAACGAGTTTTTCTTCCTTCGGTACCGTGTGTTTGCGAAAGTATTTACCATGCTTGTGCTCGGAGTCGTCTCCAGAAACGACGAGGCTGCCGCCACCGCAATTAACACCTGGCCGGTCGTTAACGTGTCTCGGGCTCCCGGACTTTGCCTTTTCGGCCGTCTCTCTCTCTCTCTCTCTCTCTCTCTCTCTCTCTCTCTCCCTCTCTCTTCCTTTTTTCTGCTTTTCGTTCGGAAATTCCTGCCCGAAACCAGCATCACGGAAACGACCAAGGGTCTCCTTTATTGTTGCGACCGCCCGGTTGTTTGATGAGACCAGTAGCTGACTCGCTAAACGAACTCCTGTTTGTCCAGCGTCGATTTTTCTAACGCTACGCTGTCGACGGCGCGTCGCGTTTTGTCTCGACACATTTCGGTGTCATTCTCTGATCCATTATCACGCCGTGTGTCAGTCAGCCTATTATTCTGCGATGTTTGCCAAAACAATTAACCGCGCCTAAGAGAGAATCTTTTTAAAAGGTCCTCCCGCGCTCGGTGAACGGTGCGCACCCCAACAGATGATCTTGCAATAGTTCAGAGATTCTATTTACGTACGACAATACGAAAGAGAATGCAGAAACGTTGCGTTCTCTACCGTAAGGAGCAGGGAAGAAATTTTTCGGAATTTTTCACACGGCGACGCTCTTTAAATAGGTTAACGGGGGGATGAGTTGTCGAGATAATATAATTCCGTCGCAATAAGTTTCGGATCGAGCGAATCCATCTAAATTACGGACGTTATTATTTCGCGTCATTTTTTTTATCGAGCAAACAACGGGGCGCGCCATTCTCAAGCAAGTTTTAACAGTTTTAAACCCTCCCCTACACCGCGCGCGCGCGATTGCATCCTGCCGACGATGGCGGCAAGCGTTAGCAGTGGCTGCGTTTTCGAGCTGCATTAAATGCCGTTCCGCGTTGGGCGGACGTTCTTAATTTCTTATTGTGTATTAACATGCCACACGTGTGCTCACGCGAACGAGGCAGAGAGAGAGAGAGAGAGAGAGAGAGAGAGAGAGAGAGAGAG
>NW_017305525.1:331346-332602 GCF_001594115.1 Trachymyrmex septentrionalis
GGCAGTATCGCGCTTCGGAGTTTTGTTTTTGCCCGCCGGGAGGACCCGTGTGGGAGACGGCAGCTGTGCATTTCAGATAATACGATCCCGCGTACACACCACCTGCACTCGCGATGTGTGCATTACGCTCGGTCACGTTACCGATAAGGACGAGTGTAGGCGTATTATGGGATACACACGATCTGCTCTGTCCCCCTTGCAAGAATTTTCCTACCAAGTCCGCTACCCGAGCACGTACTAATTAATCCATGCACTCGGAGAAACGTTTCGTACGATAGGGGAGAGACCGGGGCTAATAGACTCATTTCTCAGTTTCGAATTTTTTTTACAGACGAAATTAAGTGATTTGTCGAAAAAAATGAATACGCACCAGTCGCTACATACATTCGAAACTACCTGTAATACCTAATAATATTTTAATAGTAGTTAGTAATAGTAGTATTTAATAGTTTTTTTATTCAAAAAGTAAAAAAGTTCTCGTAAGTCGACACATCACGCAAAACATTTCTCTCAGGGTGGATATTGTTATTTGCGTGCTGTAAGTGTAGGCAATTATTCTCAGTATATCTCTGGAAAGCTTCGTGTAAGTAGAACGCATCGAGCGTGGAAATTGGGTTCAAGATAGCGATTAGAATTATTTTATCTTGTTCCCCCTCCCCCCCCCTCCTGCCGTCACATTTGACGCCGGCAAAGCAACGCTCAGACGGGAATTTAAGAATTCAGAAACCAAATTATACGTTAGATACGTTGTTTCAGAATCGTTGCCTACCCCGGCGCGTCCTCTCTCGCACATAAAGACGGTCGTCGTGTCGCGGCCGCGGGGCAAACGCGCGGGATATGGCGATGCATGCCGGGATAAATGACAGGAGGAAGGAAGAGGCGAGAGCGGGAAGGGTCTCGGCGCGATGAACGAGAAAGAGAATGAGGATGAGGGGGAGGGGGGGGAGACGGAAGGATTGGCGGAGCAGGCCTGCGGTAGTGTGGGAGGACGCGCCAGATTGCGGGCCTGTCATTCCACCGTACGAGGCGTGAAAGGAGAAGCGTTTGCACCCATGCAAATTTCGCCCCATTGGGCCCCGACGATCCACTACCACGTAGCCCCGGTCATCATCAGGCCTCGTTCTCTCGCGGCGGAGACCTTACTACCTTCGAACGGTATCGCGCGCGATGCGGGTGTTCGCGTATCGCAAAGAGACTGGATATATGCATCGTAAAACGCCACACCGCGCGGTGCGTGTGTGTGTGTGTGTGTGTGT
>NW_017305525.1:332673-349757 GCF_001594115.1 Trachymyrmex septentrionalis
TCCCCCTCCCCCTCCCCCCGATCCGGTGACCATCTTATTCTTTATTAAAGGCATTCCATTCGTCGACCGTGCTGCACCTTATTACCGCTATTCCGTTCTTTGATCTGTTCTGTGCATTGAAGTCCTGAATTTATAAAGCGCTTCTTCAAAATGATACAACGTAGTGACGCATACTGATTTTCTTCTCTCTCTCTCTCTCTCTCATTCTTTCTTTTCTGCCTTCATACTCCTCTTCTATTTTTCTACGCAATTTATATAGACGTTACAGTCAATTGATAACATTTACTTTAAATTCAATTGCCATGAAACTCTGTGTGTTGGTACATTGTATTCAGTATTCATACCGTTGTACTCGCAAATAATGACACAATGCCCAACGATTATTCATCGCTTCGATTGTGCATTGGGTTTTGCGCTAATCGATTAACGCGTGTCCCGCCAGTTTCGAGCCTTCCCGCATGACGTTCCTTCGCGTCAATGTTTCTGAAAGAGTTGTGTCGCGGCCGCTCGACACACGCACATGACGCACATGCATGCAGCGCGAGAAAGGAGAATCATACGCGCGAGCGAGCGAGCGAGAGAGTGAGAGAGAGAGAGAGAGAGAGAGAGAGAGAAAGAGAATCAAAGAGAGAATCGACTGGGCACGGCTTTCACGCTTCATTAGGATCACCGAGGCCCGATCGCGCAATTAGCGACGATCGTCTATTAATTAATCCCGCGATTAACGCCGATGACGCGCTCGCTCCCGCGTCCACGCGCATTCGCAAGTAATTAGCCGCGCGGAATTTTACGAACTCTCTCTCTCTCTCTCTCTCTTTCTCTGGACTCTCCTTCTCCATCGATCCCTTTTCTCCATCCACTGTCGCATCTCCGCCCCTTCCCTTTTCCACGGCGTGCATTTCTCGAATGATTACTGTATCTTTCACTTAGCTCCACGTTGCTCCGTCGCAAATTAAATTCGTCAACGACTTCGGCCCGGAATCTGACGTCCCAGTGTCGTCGTTGATGCGGCACGGTTCGTACGAACCGAGCCGACGCTACATCGGTGCATCGTCATTGTCCCCGTCGTAAAGACGGCCGGTTTATCGGTCGGACCGACCCGTTCGATTACTCGTTCGTTTAACAGCGATTACCCTCGAGCGTGGAGATTCGCCGTGCTCGGTTTTTTTTTTGTCCTCTCGATCGCGCGCGAGAAAACGTACTTGCACGAAGAAGGGTCGGACGGAGGAGCTTCAGGATGTAACGTCGTTGTTTATCTGCTTGTTGTGATTTTTACATCAATCTACGATACTTCCAAGTCGCGGAATGACAAATAAGAGGAGCTGCGGATGACAAGTTGTAGGACCGTGTTTGGACACAGCGATTCGGCATGCTCTTTTCTTCCATCAGGAAGTAAAATACGCGCTTTGCGAGAAAAGACGCGGAACGGAGATTGCTTTTTTGTGCGACGATATTTACATCAGGTTTCTTTCTGAACCGAGTCGTGAAATTAATGTAAAAGAGGAGTAGAAGTTATATGCATGGTGAATCATCAACGGCGGCTGACATTCGCCTTTTATTACAACTTTATATCTTTTTTGCATTTTTTTTTTTTTTTTTCTGGAGAATTAATGCAACGCCCCGACATCGAAGATGCACATCCGGGCATCGTTGACCCAATTATATGCTCCGACAGCGTAGCCACTCTCCTCTCGATCTGATATTGTCGACGAAGGAACGAAGCCGTTTTGCGTTCCCTCCTGATGGTTCTACGTATATCGTTTGTAATTACATACTTTACGGGGTGGCGCCAATTACGATGCCGCGGAAATAACGTCACGGTATTTATTATCTTTAGTATCATCGTCGTTATTTTATGGATATCGGGATTAATACAGATTACGGGTGCTTCAGTGGATGCAGCATACGCTCGATTGCAATTACACGACAATATTTTCACCACGCTTTCACAGAAATTATATTTTCTTCGTTTACACAATCATAAAATTCACATGCACACGCGCATTATTAAATCCAATAATCATGAATTTAATAACAACACCCCTTATTTTTTTTTTCTAATCGAGTATATTCTGTATTGTAATAATTCTATTTATAATTTTTATTTCAACGCGGATATATTAAATCGGAAGTAAAAGTCCTAAACGATCGAGCTGCATCTCTTTAACGCTTTAAATATTATAATTCCGCGTGATATACTACTTATCCAATCCTGCAACTTTTATTTTAATACTATTTACTTGGCAGAAGTTAAAATACTGAATCTCTGTACAGATTATTTTCTCAATCTTTCATTACGCTCGATTATGATTTTTTTACGCATGTTAACGAGATTAGAGTAGATCGCTGTCTTTACATCTAAGTAGCGTACTTGCTCATCTACGTTCTGACATCGTCAAGTGACGTCGCGACTTCGTCCTGCGTATTCCGCATCACTCACGCTTTTTGCTATGAGAGCATCGAATCCGGATTCTCTTTTCAGCTTAAAATAGAATTATGATATACCATCGGAGCAAGTGGCGGTGACAAAAACTCGCTCCATTATCCGCCACGATTACGGCTTGCTGGTATTCGACAGAAGCTGCTTCCGGATTCGTTGTACAGCCGACAGTAATTATGCGATTATCCCGGATTAAAGTTCAATAAATGCCGTAAATAGTGGTCGATACGCCCAGCGATATCATTTTTAACATAATAAACCAGCCGAGGTCAATAAGTCGTCGATACCGAACTTCCTGCACGATGATGCGCGTCATTACCATGATGGTTAGGCAAGAATTAGGCTTGCTGAGTCGTAACGAGAGATTATACAATTATATAATTTTTGTATCAAATTTGTTATTAACGATAGATGCAGTCCTAAGAATGTGGAGCACCTCTCATTTACGAGTTATTAAATCATCGATACTTATAGAGTGAATGATCAAGCGATCTGTAATTGCAACAAATTAGTCATCGGTGAAATATTTGCATTGATTTTTGTGAAAAATACTCTCGTGATTTAAGAAGACCGTATAGGTGTAGGAGGAGGAATAAAATGTAGTCTGAATAAGATTGTTGAGAGAGAAATAATATATTATTAATATATCATCCAATTATGTAGTAAATTTAAAAAACGTGAAAATTGTACTTGATAGTTGAAAGATTAATAATTCAAATTGACGTCTCTTACATAACGGCGATTGTAAGAACGCTTTAGTATCTATACAGGATTTTGTCATGATGTCACAGTGATGGAACGCACCTGCAGTCGCGTCTTTTCAGAGTGAAAGAAAATAAATGAGCGAAAGATGGCCCGTGGTACAGCAAATGATTCCGATGCCCAGCACACACTTTCTCATGGAAATCACGCGCGATATTATTCGCGTAACCAGGTGCACACTATGACTTGGCGATGACCATGTGCGACAGCGTGCTCGTGTTCAAAGGATTCGTATCGCAGTCGGGACACGGGAGGACGAAAGGAGCGAGCATGGACCACACACAGCTCGCGCGCGGTTATTACGCTCGCCGGCTGCGCGCGGAGGGCGCCACAACAGTGGTGTTGAGGTTGATTAATTATCATTGCCATTCGTTCGCATTTGCGATACGTCGCGTACATATGCCCAACATTGTACCGTATAAGGCGTCGTGGTTCGCGAACCATTTGTGCGTCAACGGTCCTGCCGTCACGCCGCTTTTACAGCGTCATACATCCTCTGTTACAGAAAGAGACAGACAGACAGACAGACAGACAGAGAGAGAGAGAGAGAGAGAATGGAATGAGTAATCGCGATATCACTGAATTTTTCATTCAATAGTTCCGATATTTTAAACAAATATATAAAATGAGGCTCGAAAGAATCTATCAGTGAAATGTAACACAGCCTATATCAGCTGTTCAGATACAGAGAAAATTCTTGATTTTCGTGGGAACAATACGAATAAAATAAACGTTTCGACCTTTCAAATTCGGGTTCTTATCAATATAAACTATAAACAGAAATTACACAAGCAACGCATTCCAGGCTGTTGATTGCCGAAAAGTTTAGTTACATTTCTCCGATATTTTAATAATTTCGAGGTGAAAAGATACGATTGATTTGTCATCAGCAAATTATTGCGAAAGTTTCTGCAGGGCAAGTGAAAATAAGAAAAGAAAGAAGAATTAGAATTTACAAAGACTAGAATAATAGACGATTTTGAAAAATTTCGAAGAAAGGAATTATCCCTTGCGATCCAAATCTGCTGGCACGATTCTGCCGTGTTAAAGTGGCGTGAAAGAAAGAAATTTACAAGTGAGACACGTGAGAAAGCCAGCCTTGGTGTAGGTACGACGACACGAGATACGCATCAGAATCACATAATACCGCAGTCACGTCGGAATCAGCGACGTAGTAGTGCCCGGGCGAGTAACAATGCGCGAGCGATGAATCGGCGATTCTCCCGAAAATCTTTGTTCCCGCGACGATCCACAAATTGTCCCGCGTTACACGCACCGTGCGGTCGCGCGACGCCGAGACGAGGATTCTCCCGACTTTCACGACGCCATCGTTAACCCCTCTATCGCCACCTGCAGCATCACCACGGTTCATTGTACACCTGTCATGTTTCACGCTCTTAGAACAACAATCGCCGTTGACCCGACAGATTACCGGGCGAAGAGAGAAGTCGGTCGTCCCTCGATCGTCCCCGTCGTCATTTCTTGAAAAGTCTCCGGGATTGAAGCGCGGCGTAGCGCTGGAGAAATCGTCGATTTATTTATTTATCCGCGCGGCGTGGAAGAAGCCATGGGCTCCACACACGAGGTGTTATATTTATCCTGCATACCCTAAATAAAGCTCGCCCAAGACGGCCGAGACTCTGGAAACAGCATATTAAGACTATGGAAGCAATATCAACGAGCGCGCCGTGACAACAGTGGTAGACACTTCCCTCGTGGTCTTGACGGACGTTTTCGTCTCGAGGAACCGGTCAAAGGGTGCTTCTATCGACGACCGGAGTGCCGGAGAGGACCGAAGATATCAAGCGGAGGGAAAAAAAGGCGAAGGAAGGAACGCGCATCGCATCGCAATCCGGAGAGGGATGTGCCGGGTCTGCACGCCTCTTCGAGGAGGGTTTATTTGTCGAGCAAACAGAAAATGCGAGCGAGGCGTTGGCGGAGCGAGAAAAGCAGCCAGCGGCCAGCAGCCGAGGGGAAGAAGGAGATGGAAGAGAAACGATACGCTTTCCTCCCCCTCCCCCTCCCTCTATCCTCCTCGACAAAAGGGCTGGACGTCCATTGTTTATCTTTCGACCGCAACATAATATTCTTTTGCGAAAGGCTGCTGCGAGGGTCCGGCACGACCTAAGGGCCGCTGCGCTGCCGCTTCCTTTCGCAATCGCACTTTGACAGTCGCTGACGAGTCCATCTTGAGAGTATTTGCATCTTTACGAGCTAGCCCCTCGCGGGCGCACCTGTACGAAACCTTAAGACGAACAGGGGGCTGGAGGGGAAGGGGGGGGAGAGGAGGGGAGGAAAGTGGAGGACGCGCGGGACGAGCATATCTTCTGTCTTCAGGCGATGCTTTAACCCGGTTTAACTGACGCTCTTCTTCTCCCTGCGTCTCGTTCTCGCGGCTTCCTTTCCTACCAACTCGAATCCCTCCTCCTATCCTCCTTCCGCCACGGTCGGTTCAATTCCCCGGCAACAGTCTTCGCATTGATTCATCTACCGCGTCATCCGTTTGGTTTGTAATTATGTACTTCGGGGATGGTGGCTATTACAATGTGCCGTTGCAAAAGTAACGTTACGGTATCGCGGTTATTACCTCCAGCATTTCGTCGCTGTTTCCATTGACGATAGAATAGGATTAACGTACAAATTTTCATTGTTGAATAGCGCGATATTATGATTAATATATATTGCTACAATGATAAGGGAAGGCCTCTACCACAACTCTTGCACAAATCAATTTAATAATTAAATATTGTAAAATTTTAACTCTCTCTCTCTCTCTCTCTCTCTCTCTCTCTCTCTCTCGTAGTATTGTAAAACAATTAACCGAGATAAAGCATATTTTGTGAATTAATATGTCATGTCACGCGTTTAAATAGAAAGACCTATTTAATTTTCATCGTATATTGCAGATGGATGAGATCCTGTAGAGGATTATCTGTTTCTTACTATCAATAATATCATTATATATCTCTAATGATATATCTTGAATACATATCATAGCTTTATTTAATACTACAGTATTATGATATTACCCTCAATTTGGAATTCGAGGAACATCAATTTCGACAATCAACGTATAGCAAAGAGACTCGTGCAATTTACAAGTGATTTTTTTTTTCTTTTGAAAAAGAAACGTTTTGCGGTTTTCCTCTTACATACATTTTTCTCTCCTTGTGACGAATAACCGTTTTCATTTGGTGGTACAACTGCCTTGCGAAAATATGTACACTTACGTTACACCCATCATGTCAATCGTGATGTGTGATGAAACGTGGATGCGTGAAGAAGAACACACGCATGCATTCGTGGACGTATATTATGCAATGAGTTTGTCAAGACCTTTATGCGGATGTCATCGCGAGCGTTTGACCGTGGGAAGAATAATTGTGGATAATGTCCCTCGGGGATATGTCGGAGCTCTTCTTAAAGATATCACGCAGTTTAATTTGGTAAAAGGCTTAGAGAGAATACTTATTTATAAATTTATCTTCTACCTGTAATATTTTCAGGATATCATCATTAATTAAGAATAATATCATGTACTCATCTTTCAACGCAATAGAGACATCGTAGTAATTATTAATTTTTTTATTACTAGAAAATTATTAGTTGTCGTTTCGGCGTTTGAGTAATAAATCATTTTGTCAATATATAGTAGGTAGTAATCTCGATTAATTTTCGGAAAATGTAATAGAAGTGAAAGATAGCGAATGTTTTCATCCGAGAATTTAAGTGAATTTTACCTGATACTGTTTTATCATAATATTAACAACTTTCTAGTATGATATTACTATATCATTGAGATACCAGAGCGACGAGGACTGAGATGAGACATGAATACAGGGACGAGGACAGTTGGATAGTATGTATGTGAGAGAGAGAGGGGGGGGGAGAGAGAGAGATAGAGGTTACCAAGCACTGTCGAGTATCCACTCCAAAGAGCTGGGTGGGCTAATTAGCGCGTTGCCTGGCAACCGGAGGCTGAGTACGATCTGCACTTTACTCCGTCCTCTCTCGATCTCTTTCTCTCTCTCTCTCTCTCTCTCTCTCTCCATTGCAACGGTGTATAATGTATCTTCCTCTATCACTTACGCCGACTCCGTCTCTCTCCGACTCCCGGAAGACGCATCCATTGAAATTACGAGAAGGTCTCGGAGTCACTTCCAGTTTTTCTAGGATCATTTTAACGGGTCTTCGTGCCTCGGGACGTTAGAAGGCGTTCTCGTGTATTCCGGCGTATGAGATTAAATCCCTGAGTATATCAGAATTTAACCGGCCACCTCTCATCCGAAAGCGACGCTTGTTTCGTGACTTTCGATTCGTTCTAAACGAATGTCAAGTCATTCGTAAGATGTGTCTGCTCTGTGATGATGAAATTTTATGCGATGAAAGTTGAACTAAATTCGGGAGATAGATATGTATGTCGTTGCTTTACGTTATACAGTTTGTACAATCGTAATTTATTAGAGAATTTAAATCAATAAAATCTTAGTGATATTATTTTGTTCTCGTAATTTTTCGTTCGGTACGAATTATACAGCGTTTTATCCCGATATTCATATGTAATTGATAATTTTTTATCTTCAAATAACTATACATTTTACCTTATAATTAAAAATTGTGAGTTTTCCCGGACGGGTGCTTCATTTTTCTTGCGTCCGATAATCGTAAAAATGTTTCCAGTCGCGGCGAAATATAAAATTTATGCCTCTATGTTTTCGCATGAAACATGAACCGTGTGCGAGATATCCAATATTTAAATTATACGGATATTAAATATGCATTACTTTTTCGAGTGATTTTTCGTCCGGTCCCCATCGGTGAGCTTTGCGATGGAAATAACTGCACAAATATCAATTTTCTGTTCTTTTTTTTATTTCAAGAAGCGCGAGAGATGTATAGTGTAATCTTTCGGAATTTCTCATTTAGTGCACGAAAACTTCTAGTTCTTATAATTTCATAAAAGTTGTTATCATTAATATCTACAACGATATTGAAAGTACTAATTTTTATTATATCATAATGTATTTATTATTTTTAAATTTACACTTACTGACCTAAATTAAATAATTTTTAATATTTTTGATATTTCTTAATGAATTATATTGTACACGAAAATACTTCAAATTTTAATCGAGATGAAAGTTACGTTTCGGAATTCATTGCCAGTGCTGAAAATCTAGTACACGTAATAGTAAACTAAAGATTTTTAATACTGGCAGTGTATTTTGATACAGCGGAAATAAGAGCTCGACTTTGATTTTCTTTATTACATCACTAACTTTTTCTCTTCTTTCTTTTTATAAACGAAACACGACGTCGTATTTTCACATGTTATAAATAATCGTGTTATTTCACATTATTATGCTCTTTCTGTGCACTATCGTATTTTTTGCGTGTTACGCCGCTTTCTGCTTTAAATTTTATAGTTGGAGAGGGAAATTCATATTTATATTGACGCAATCGAGTTTTATAAAGGCTAAGAAATTACGATTAACGACAATCTCCTCGCACGCCTTATTGGTAGTGTTTTCATTCGAATGTGACGAAGTATAAGATAAAACCTTTCTCTCTCTCTCTCTCTCTGAGATTCTTCCGTGGCATCTGTTCGTCCTCGCTTTGTCGGCGTTTCAAGCTGTGAAATTGCTCCGACTTATCATTCGAGCTAACGAGTCCCTAACCGTCTTCACACTTCACACTTCTCGGACTGTCTATCCTCTGCACCTTGCTCGCAACGGCGTAGAACCTCGGGGGTTATATTTTTGGCTGAATAGAATCTCTTCGTTTCGTACAATCGACGCGGATCTACTCGAAAAAAGTTGCCACCCCATCGCTGATGTAAAACGTTAACCACACTGAGAGGCGATGGCCGCAAATTAATTTTGTGCCATGGAATCTGAACGAGATAGAAGCGTTTCCGATTCGTCGACTGCGATATTGCGAAAAATAAAATTTCAAAAATTGCTCATGTAATGAAATATAAAATTTAGTTAAACAATTTCGTTATATAGAGGAATTGATCAATTAAATCGGAATTGCTGGATAAAAATGTATTTTGCCAGATGATATGTACGCGAATAATAACGAAAATTTAAAATATTTTCATCAATTCGACCAGAGTCGGCCTTTAGACGCCGTTGGTTGTCGTATCGTTCGATGGAAAAAAAAAAAAAAAAGAGAAAGGCCGACTTGTCACCCTCGAGGACCTCGATGATTTCGAGAGGTAGGCGCGTCAGTCATCTATAATTTGTACCTCGGCCGACATTGATGACATTCATTGTTATTTTAACTCACTCTCGTGCGTCTCTTAGACCCGATTTCTCATTTTCTGGTCAACTTACGATTGGACTCAATCTGATGACAAGGAAAAAGTCATATTTTCTTTAGCTGTGATTAATTATTAAACTGATAATTTTTTAGTAAGTAACTTTTATAAAGTGATCATTACAAAATTATCAGTTTAATGATTAATCGTAGCTAAAAAAAAAGAAAAAAAAACGCAATTCTTACATTATTAGGTTAAGAGAGGTTAAGTCGACAAGTTAATCGGAAAATGAAAAAAACGCTCTCCGAGTCGTTAACACGCTCATGCTGACCCTTTTACTCTTCAGCAGATTTAAAATTACTTAATCAACGACGTTATATATCTCTCTCTCTTGGAGAATCCTGGACATCTCAGACGACGCAGTACCGAATCCGCGGGCAAACAGTCGCGTAATACGACTCGTCATCGATGACTGATTAAACGCGGGAGATCAAGGAGTAGCCGTCGCGTCTACTTAGCTCCGAAGGATTCTCAATCGCGATAGCAATCAGTCGTACCGTCTCCTCTCAAGAGGCATGAGACTCTCTCGCGGGAACGAGAGAGAAAGAATTAGAGACCGCGCGGCACCTCTTCTTCGAGGCACTCGACTCGAAGCATTTGCGAAGAATACGCCTCATCGATCGTCGGATTAATGACGCGCAAACCTGTTCTCTCTCTCTCTCTCTCTCGCGCCTCGCGCGAGACCGATGTTTACGCGCGATGCGGCGAGATATCACCGTTATATACTCGCCCGAGTCACTCGACTTAACGACAGAATCATTGGGGACAACATTGTGTTGATGGTAACGGCGAGCACTTAGCCTAACGATGGGATAATTGATAACCGATAACCCGTATGATCGCCGCCGGTGGCGTGACGACGGACAGAACTGCTTTCCGCGCTGCGGAAAATCGGCGAGCTCTCCGTCGCCGGTTTCCTTTATCCGCGCGATTCATCATCGATCATCATCCGTTGTCGGGTTGAGTGCTTGGTCGCCGCTAATGACACGTCTCGCTACCGAAGCGTATCGACGATCGTGTTGCGTATGCGAGAATGGAAAACATCGCCGTGTGCGAAGTGAAGTTACGGCAGAACGCGTTGATAATCATCGTCGCTCGTGTATAATCGGGCACAATTTACGAGGTGCGCTGTTGTCAGCCGGGCAAAACCCAGTAATTTTGTGCCCGAGGGAAGGAGAAAAAGGACAAAGTTACACCTGAACATGCGAAAAGTAGCGCGTTTGTCACGCGCATTCAACTCATTATTGTCGGATCGATTGATCCTCGTTGCTCATCGACGACGATTATCGTGCGTTTTTTTTTTTTTATACGTCCAGTCGTGTTTCCGGACGCGCGCGTAATCGCGAGGAATTATGGCTCGCGTCCGCTTAAAAATTAAAGGCGCTTAAAAATTACGGCACGGCGGCCGTTATTCATTTTTAATCACTGGTTGCAAATTGCAAGGAAGTTAGCAGAATTTTTTTATGTCGTCACGTACGAGAGGTACGCATGTCGCGCGAGGTTGCGCGGAATACAGAGCGAAGCACTTACGATAAGCATCACGTGAGTGTAATATAGGTAAATGTAAGCATACATTAAGCGAGAAATTGAGAGCTTAAATTGAGGATACAGGTCGTTACAAATACATGTTGGAACAAGCGAAATGTTAACTTATTGATTTAAGATAAAGAACTTCTGCACCACTAAAATCTGACTACGTCAAAACTCAACGGTTTCGTTTCCTGTACGAATGTAACATTCAGAGAAGTTTCTTCGATTGAAAAAAAATGGTCCGAATAAAAAAAATTTGTGCGTTGCGGTTAAAAAAAAAAGTTCCTTCAATTTGAACGTCATATTTCTTCAGATCAAGTACATTTTTATCTTCCTCGAAAGTATTTTCATTTCAATTTAAAAGAAAAAAAATATATCAACGGAAAGGAACGATTTCTCCAATTGAAGCTTAATTATTTTCTCGGTGTATGTTTTGAAAAGAGACGAAGGAAAGAATTATATCCTAAAGGCAATTTTATTTCCTGTATTTACTTATCGATTTCTTGAACGTGAATCAATAGTACAATTTCGATACAAGTCGGTCGCGGTACAATGTCTTATAAATCGTGTCGTGTAAACAGACTTTAAGGCGAAGGAACTGTCAGCGGATTGACATTTCGAAACGATCGCGTCGTGGATCATCGGCGAACCGGGCGATATTCAACGACGATCACGTCCTCGTGGATCCGACTTCGTTGTCCGACTCGTTACGTCACTCTTGTCGCTCCGCCATCGCGACCGGCGTTCGAGCTGTCGCGTCGATTGTCGACAGTCATCGGATACGATTGAAGAGCGCGACCTTCGCGCAATTAAAACCCCTTGAAGTTTCAGCGGGGCCGGATGAAAACGGTCGCCTGGTTGACAATACAGGGTGTCCCTGACCAATCTCGCACCTTTCTCGAGGCGCAGATCCTTCGACGTGTCTGCCGTCGATTATTCCATGTCAAAGATCCGACAGAAAGCCATCAGTTTTCAATTTTTGACATTGAACACTTCAGAGTCGAATAAATTTCTTGCTTAAACGAATTTAACTCTCTCGAACTTCATTCTTAAACTTTTGCAATAATTTAACATGTTTTCTTTTTAAGGCGAGATATTGTATATATATGAAATGTATATTCAAATAAATTAAAAATATTAGGAAAATTATAAAAGTGCTAGAAATTGAAATAAACCAATGATAAAAATGTATAAATAAAATTTAATAATTACTGGACGTGAAACGTATTTATATATTTTTATCATTGATTATATTTGCGCAAATTAGTTACCAGCGCTGACTCCCAATGCCTCGTGAATCTACGTCTTGTATTATGAATTAAAACAGTCACTAAAATAGTTACTACTTGAAATAATTATTTCTATTATTTATTGTATTCGCGAGGGTCGCAAAACAGTTTCCGATTTTCATAGAATAAATTAAATAATTCCTATCTCCCCGTTGTTTCGTAGTTCAGGAACGCGGTATGCACGATTGGTCAGAGGGACACCCTATATATTTACGGATCTGCGATGAATACGCTCTTAATGTAACTGGCTTCCCTGTAGACGAGAGAGCCGCACCTGAGTTAATCCGCCGTGCGTGTATACACGCGATTATACGCGTGGAAACAGGGGAACAAAACGAGTCGTTGACGCGCCAGAGATTGTCAAAAATCGCGGTGACTTGTCGTTGATTGATGATCGGACGAGGCCTGTGAAAAATGCCAGGGACTAGAATGTTTTTCTCGTCCGGGGAAAGCGGCTTTCTCCCGTTGACGCAGAGAAACACTTAACGCGAATGCACAGCGCTGTTATCGATCGCAGATCAAGTAGTCGTGTGTTTGCGGAAATAGAAATCAAGATATTATCTCCTTTTCGCAGCTACATTAACGGCAATCAATTATGTTAAATTAAATAACTCTTCAACTACGTTTAAATATTTAATCTTTCGGTTGCTACTGTATATAGAGTGGCACACTCGACTGTCTCTTTTACTCTTTACGCGCTAAAACTTTTTTATTAATAAAACTACTTACACTCGCTTGTTTTTGTGTATTTCTTAATACTTTGCGTTTTAATTGGAAAGAAAAAAAAAAGAACTTTTACATTTTATGTTTATTTTTGTGCGATACTCTTATACAGTTCCTAGTACTTGTACCTTATACCTGACAAAATATAGCATCGAAGAGTGAAAAAAAAATAGAAAGCACAGAATCGTCAAATCAAATTAGTTAATCATGATCTAAGCGATATTAGTTCCAGTCTGTTTTAATTGAAGACTGCAGGGCTAACTAATTTAATACATTCTTTAGGATTCTTCTTATTGCATCTGCCTTACGTTAACAATGTGAATAATGTTCGACAATTTCGTGGGCCACAGTTCGACGGGCGTGATCGAAACGATCGATTTTACGTGATCGTCCGCGAATCGATCGTCGCGCCGAAAAACGCCCGGAGCGATTAGAATTCTCCGTCAAAGTCTGCAGTAGATTGCCACCCCTAAAGTAATACACCGTATTACTAAAAGCGGTTCGCGAGAGAGAGGGAGAGAGAGAGAGAGAGAGAGAGAGAGAGAGAGAGAGACGATTAGAATAATCGTCGTCACGACGGATCAGCCGGTGGTCGTTTCGATCGTTTAGAATAGTTTAAACTGTTTAACATAATGGCCGGCAAGAGAGTCTCGTGCGCGAACGCCTGGATTCGGGGACCCAACAATTTGGCGGATTGTTCTCTAATGTCAACAGATTAGCCGTAATAGTGAAATTACATGTTCGTGTAATGTCTCACATATGGAGTCACGTCGTCTTGCCGTAATCCTCGTAATCGCGCGTCGGTTCGCGTCTCTTTTTCTCTCTTCTCCGCCTTTCCGCCTTTATTCATCGTTTATTCTCTCTTGCTCTTTTTTTTTCTCTCTTTCTTTCTCCTTCTGTATATCACCGTGTCTCCTCGTCCCTTGTCTTCCCGTCCGCCTACAGTTCCGTCGAGGAGATTTTGGTAATGCTAGGGTTAGACATTATACCCGGGGACGAGAGGTCAAACGGGTTTATGGAGCAGATTACATGCATTATTTTTGTGCTCGATCCGCTCGGCAAAATGGCCGGTAATTCGTCTGACATTCGACTCTGCGCCGCGTCTGGACCGGACTGGAGAAATGAGATTTCTCGCGCGCGGGGAAGTCCGATGATGATGCGATGGGGATCTGATAGAAATTCGTGGGCAAACACTTGTTCCACTGTTAACTCTTAACGCAGTGTCGAGTGAGTCTCTAAAAAGTTCCTAATCTCTGATTACTATGAAATTTAGGTGTAACCTTGCTACTTTTTAGAGAGAGAAAAAAAAAAAGAAAAATCTCAGTGGAATTTTTACCTACTCGGAGAGAGAAATTACAATTTTCTTTCTTATTTAATTTCTTTATTATCTTCTCTTCTCGGTACGAAGGTGGTATACATTTGGAATTTTTTATTAGTTTTCGCAACAAGATTGCGTGGCCAAATTATGTCAGGAAACACAACTCTAATGGCACGTTGCTCCTATAAAACGGCTGGACCACGGACGCGTTGACCACCGTTGCCAGATCGGTCGTTGACCGCCGTGGCTTTTCTTGTTTCGCGGCAATAAAGTTTTTGCATCGCACTTGCGAGCGGGATGATCGCTTGCGGGACAGTGACTCTGGAAGCGTAACCTCGCGAATATTTCGCATGCAGGAATGTCTTGATTGTAGCTCGGAAATAAACGAGTGGCGATGCAGGACTTGAGTAGAATGCTGTAGTAATTCGAAAATGAACGACGAAAAAATTGCTCTGCTTGGGTAAAGTTCTGATTTAATCATACAGTAAGATACTTGTAATATAAAGGTGTGGTCCATTTGGCGCTACAAATGCTCCGAAGTATTTGACTGATCAATCGGAAGAAAGAATTTTACTGACTGACCAATCAAAAAATACTTCGAATTCATTTATGGCATCAAGTAGGCCACCGTAACCATTGTCTTATTCGAATTTTAAATGTTAAAATTGTTTTAATTACATTTTTATAACATAACGTTATATGAAAGATCGAAATTCAATTTCATTACATTAAATTTTGTATATATCAGAAAGTAAAAAATAGCTTTAATATATAAAAATAAAAATGTTTTCTATATTTTCCGATTGCATCCGTTTGTATCTGTTATTTAAAAAGTTACGCACACAAATTAACATTTGTAACTTTATTCATAGCAGATACTTGCATATCGCTCATTTGCTACAACAATTGCGCAACTTGAAAAAACAAAACTTTCCAAAAATTACATTTGAATCATAAAAATTTTCTAATATTAACTGCAATTTTGATATAATAAACTAATTATGGAGAAATAAAATTATGTCCTTTTACGTTTTTTCTTTTTTCCCCCTTATATTTCTGTTTTTTTTTTTGCAAGCAACTAAAAAAAATGACAATCTTTTAGTCACGTCGTTGTTGTAGCAAACGCGCGATATGTAAAAACGCGATATTTATCTGCGTAACTGCTGTGTACTATGCCAACCATTTAATATAACGTAAAGTGCCTGTGTAGCTTTTCAAGCGACAATTTACTCGGAGAAATGAAATTTGCATGCATGAATATCTTAGACGTCAAAATATACTCGTATATCGTCGGAATTGCGAGCGACGTCGATTCGCGTCGCAAATCAAGTAAAGGCGCGCCGTCCTTTGGTATTATAATCGACCCTCTCAGACGCCGAGAGAAACGTCGAGCGTGACGCGCGTCCTCCGATCGCGAAGTTACGCGTCGCCCTCTCGTCCGGATAATAATGATTTCACGGGATCGAAGGATGACGCGCGCAGCGGCGTCCCCAGGGGAGTGAGAAGTGGCTGTGATCCATTGTTACGCTATCTCTCCTATTCCGCGCGCCGCGTTTAATGCATAATCTATTACGGGCTTTTAACAATGCGAACCTCGCCTCTCTCGCCGCGTCGCGGCGCGACTCTTCATCCTCGAGGGTGCCGACGAATCGATCTTCCGCGTGCCGTACCCTCATATTTCACGAATGTTTTGACGTCTGCTTCGTAAGCATCCGCCGTAAGGGTGGATCGACGACGATCGGGAAGGAAGGAAGGAAGGAAGGAAGGAAGAGGAGGATTCGCCTTGTCCTATCCTTTTCTCTTCCTTCTGTGCTTTCTCGCGTAGAAAGTACGCCACTCTCTCGATCTCCGGCTTTGTCCACTCGCTGATACCACCCACAATATAGTCTTTATACCGCAGGTAGGACGTTGGATCTAGTGGAAAGATAGACTATTGTGTGACGGGTTTTTGACGTGCGCAAATAATGGCCAGTCATCGCGAACAAGATCATCCGTTAACGAAAAACGATGCTGTACATTTCGCGTGTTTATACTGGCGATGATTTCACCGCGAAGCGACGAGATCGTGTATTATGAGATCTGTTATGATCATTCGGGGTGGGTAAAATGTGAGTGTAGTTACGTCGTTTGTGTGAAATACAATCCATTCAATGAGGAACCCTCTGTTTGTCATCGCCACGAAGAAGCGTAATGTATGAAGAAGAGTGGACATGCAATGAGACATGAAGAAGAAACCAGAACGGAGACAAGTGGGTTAATTTCATGAATCAACTTCAAGAATGCAACTAGCGTAGCGATAAAAAAAGAGATAACAGTTTCACATTTAGAGAAAGAGGTATTGTGGTAGCAACTATAAAGGTAATAATAAGGTATACAAGTTTTATATGTAGAATTAATTAACACACATATAAAGCTATAATATCGTAATTATGTAGGTTACTGTTGGCTTTGTCAATAATTTTACTTTTTGTACAATTAAATGTTATGTTGTTCTCAGTCCGTTTGTTACCAACTCATCTTAAAGTTTGCATTATTCTTATTTAATTTTAATGCTAATTTTATAACTATTTTGTAGCTAGACTAATATTAGTACATTTAGAGAAAAACATAGTGATGACAACTGTAAAGTTTTATATATAGGTGCATTAATTCTAAATATAAAACTTGTACAGTTGTCATTTTTATATTTGCCACTTCATA
>NW_017305525.1:349857-350123 GCF_001594115.1 Trachymyrmex septentrionalis
TTATAATTGCCATAATTACTGTTTTCTCGAAATGTACTGTATATGGAAGCAGCAGGTTATAAAATTAAAATATGGCTTTAAAATCAAAATTAAAATACGAACAATGAGGAGACGAGTTAATGACAAGCGAAATGACAACAACATAGAATTTAGTTGTTGTACAGAGTAGAATAATTGAATTCAATGAGATAAATATGCTTATATATGTACGAACCACGTTACATTTTCAATCTCACATTTAATCGTTAATGACAAAGTGCCGACAA
>NW_017305525.1:350223-353240 GCF_001594115.1 Trachymyrmex septentrionalis
GAACGTTACATTTTTTTCAATCTCACATTTAATCGTTAATGACAAAGTGCCGACAACATCCTTGAAAGTCAAAGGTCGTCGACGCATACAGAAGGCGTCACACCTCGTTAGAAATCCATTCCTGGCACGTGATGTCGATCGTTGTCCCACAATCGTTAAATAAAGAAACGCGTGAGGTCCGGTGAGGAGTATCGCGAGTCGGGATTGGCGCGGAGGGAGGGAAAGGAAAGGATCGATGAAAAAGAAAGAAGGCAAGGGTGATTATACGATATCGTTCGGATTCTCCTCGTAGTTCCCATTCGTTCTTCCCTCCTGCCTCGCTTCTCTGCTCCGCTTCGAGACCGTCCCTTCGAATGCGTTCTACCGTTCGCGAAGTCATTCGGCAAGTTTTGTCGCGTCATTTCCCGTAATGCGATATATACCAGCGAAATCTCGAGCATCATTCCGTGGCTATTAATCTATTGGCGGCGCTCCAAGGCCAATGCACTTCCCGATATACATATTCAATGACGGTAGCGCGCCATCAAGGACGAAGAGACGGGTAATTGCGTGAAAGAGAGCTTTTCCTGTGCCGAGTCGTTGACGATCGATCGGCGACGTTTCTACATACAACACAATTATAATAGCCTAGATAGTGTAAAGAAGCTTATATTAATAATAAAATTAGCAATAGAGTTAAAAGTATAAGATGAAACTTGTACATTTTCTCTTCTTTTCAAATTGCCTTCATAATGCATTAGCGAAACTACGCACTGGAGAGTCTTCCGTAACATAAGTATATTTTACAATGACTCGTGTAATATATGTATAGTATTCGCAAAAGTCGAGACTAAACATATACATATATATTGTATTAATGAGATCGAGTGAAAAAAATTTATATTTACATCTATAACTTATGTTTACGTGAATGGAACCACATTCTCTTCTCTCTTTCAGAAGGACAGATTTACGAATATTTATTGTAATGTTGTAGTATTGATAATATCAATTGTTACAATAGTTGGAATAAATGTTCGTAAATTCTTCCTTCTGAAAGAATGTAGGAGTAGTTCCAGGCCCTTTCATTCATATAAACGTAAGTTCATATATACTTTTTTTCACCTACTCGACTTCATTAATATGTATAAGTTTGATCCTGACTTTTACGGATCTGGCCTATATTTTATAAATAAATATTAATCCTGTATCGTCGGAAGTAAAACACAGGTGGAAAAAATTACATAGTATTTTTTAAATTCTGGTTATCGTCCCCATAAACGCGCCTGTGTGCGTGGGCTTAAAGTATCTCGCTTTCAATGTAGACCTCGTAAATTTCACATCTTCCGATCTTTTATTGTATAAACAGGCAGATTAAATATGTAACTTTTGCGCCCACTATCGCTGAAGAAGGTTAGAAGACTAACGTACGAAAATAATTATCGATTATTGATAATGATTTCGTTTAACGATTATCGATCTGTCGTCTCTTCAATAAATGTAACTTTTATATCGAGAGATTTCTTTGAGCACTTAGCGCCTATTCCCTTCTACTTTTTCCACTGTTACTTTTAAGTTACTAATCGTGATATTGAAATTTTGTAGAGTTTTATATGGTATTGGTGGGACATGTGTGTGTGTGTGTGTGTGTGCGAGCTTTAATACGGCATTTAACGCGATAATTATTCGTAATGTACACACCGCTCGCTCGCGCGCGTTTACCTCGTCCTCTGGAAGGAAACTCACGATAATCGACAGATGCGCGGCGAGGCCGTGGCCCATCGCGTCCGTTTTGTTTCGCTCCGTCGATAAATCGATTTGCACAAATTGCGCACTTTGACGTCGCTTTATTAATCAGGAAGAGCCGAGCGGAGGAAGGAACACGGGCAGCGCGCGCGCCGCCACGAGCTCTTCGGATACTCCCGTACGTAACTGGCGTCAATTAAGCCGACAGCTAAATGATCAATTATAGTTAATCGATGATAATGCACGATCCAGCAGCGGGGCTGGCAGTGGCAAATTCTATCCAGGCTCTGAACTTTTCTCTCCGCCTGTTGTTTTTTCGCCTGGCCATGCTACATCACGCTTCCTTCTCAACGGACTCAACTCGCCGCTTCCTTTCTCTCTCGCCTGTTGCGTGCAAGTGACTTCGATCGGAGAGAGAATCGCTTTAGGGAGAGACGTCTTACGTCTACCTACGACAACCGAAGAGCCATTTTGTAAACTCGTCCCTCGTCTCGATAAGCCGCACCAAATTATGCCGTTACCTTGACAAGTATTTTTACGGCGCTGGGGCTAACCCGCTCGTTTTCCAACCTCCGCCGTATATTTTCGCTATAAATCATTCTTAGTCTAGCTAACTGAAAAACGCCCGAAATTGGGGAACGACGCGGTTCGCCGAGATTCGCGATTTTTCCGTATCTTTTTTTTTCAGCAGCGTTTTTCGGTAATTTCACCGCTTCCTGATTACCAGCGCAATTACAGTTCTTTTATGAGACGCAGGGACAGGCGTAAGAAGTTGCTTCGTTCGAATATTTAGTGCATGTGATTCGCAAGCTATCGTTTTTTTACCTTTCTGCTCGTTGTTTTCGTAAAAGTTATCGTACTACTGAAAGAACTTGAAAAAAATAGCAAGTCTTTCCAAGCAACAGTTTTCCCCATGATGGGAAAAAAAACTGCAAAACAGAAACGCGCGTTCGCGTCACATCGTCGGATTCTTCGATTTCCATTCGTAATCGGGGTATCAGTACGAATTAACATCAACCCGGTGTTCGTCGATCTTTCCGAATACCGGCTCGCAGAGAATCGCAGTCGCAACGAGGATATACGCAAACGTGATTTACGCGATCCACATAACTTCGAAAGGCGAAACCCGCTCTATTCGTCCGACGGAAACGAGGAATTCCTCCGGGCCGGGTTTCGAGTACCATCGCGAATAAGATCTCGGGACGGGTTAAACTCCGTTGAGGAAGGGTCTGGATCGCGAGAACGTTAGGGCGTGGGCACACGCATACACCCCTCCTCACCCCTCCCCCCCC
>NW_017305525.1:353266-369812 GCF_001594115.1 Trachymyrmex septentrionalis
TGCACGTACACGTACACACGTATATACGTAGGCCATCGCATATCGATCGGATATTTATGAAGATTCGGGAAGAATGGACGATGATTCGCATCTGCCGAGCCATTAGCCTTACCTACCTTATCCACGTCAGGGCCGTAGCTGGGGGCGCCAGGTGTGACCTCCACGGTTCTCTAATGACGAGCCACGATAATCCTTACGGGCGATGCCGACTTGGATATATAGACGAGGAGATTGATATGCCTCGTTGAAGGAGCAGACCGGAAAGCTATCGTCCTCCTCACCCGCCCCCCCCCCTCTCGTCCCTCGCATCCTCGCACGATCCTCCCGCCGAGAGATTTTTCTCAAGATCTCGAAACCGTGACGGACGATACGGGTGATTAACGGGTCGTCTGGCCTCACAGTTTGGTTCGCACTGCCGGGACACATCCTCGCGAAAATGATTTCTCCGAGTACCGAGGTGAAATTTTAATTAATGTGCGCCGATAAATCTCTCAAATTAATTTATGCTCGAGCTCTTATGACGTTGGAGTACTTTTCGTAAATACACTTGTACAAACGATTCTTCACGCCGTTTAGTTTTAGGTATTTGAAGGTATAACTTTTTGAGTAGACTTATACATTTAGCTGAGTATATCTACTGATATATCTACCCTCTGGTAGAATATAGAAAAGTCTAATTTTCCGTGTCGTTAGGATTTTCCGCCTTTCAATGTTTCATGACACATGTCCACACTCCTGTGTTTACGTCGACATGCAGGAGCCATTTTCCAGCTGCTCTTGTATGAAAACATGTTTTGCTCTGATAAATCACTACTTGCCGTAGATTACTAGCAGGTTTACAATTGTAGAAGTAGTACTTGTAAGTGCGACACGTCGGCATTTTCATTTCTTCACCGTGACTCGCCTTGCTACGCTAACTCGAGGATGATCGATGAAGGGTATAAGTGTGTACTCTCTATATCCGAGAACATTCCGCGATATTGGCAAAGTCTTTCGTTTCACATAAATGAAACGTACCCTAGAAACGCGGCGTACGAAGTATCCAAACGCTGAGGACGTTTCTCTTTAATCACCTTCTCTAATATTAATGCAAATTCAAATTTCGAAACCTCTCCTCGAGATTTAAGATGCGAGGGAAACGCCCGTATCTCTTAATCGAATCTTCGAAGATTCTTTTTTTTTTTTTCGTGCGACAGTCAAGATCGCAACGAGGACGGCAGAAACAAAGCGTAGTCGTTCGGTCTCGCACGAGAAACGCGCGTCCCGGGGTTATGTGCGGACACGTTAACTGGAGGGTGATCGATGAGCAGATTACTTTGCGGGTCCATGCGGCAACGGATGTTGGGAACGAGCGCGTTCTGCGCGCCAACAAGAACGAGAGAGAGAGAGAGAGAGAGAAAAATCGCGGCCTTTCTCGTACTCGCCGATATACGCGAGCTCTGCTTCACCGCTCCGCTCGCTTTCTCGCTCGCTCGCACCGACAGGAATTTCACCTACAACCTTTCGACGTCGAGGCTGCACGCCAAGGTTTGGAGAGGACCTTGTTATTAATCACGACGCTGCCATCTCCCAGAGCAACGTTCGCTCGTTAGCCGGGGGGATGGGGAGGGAGGGGGACAAGCGGGTACCGTGGTTTGCCCGACGCGGGGCGAGGAGGGGAAGAAGAAGAAGGGAGAGAGAGACAGAGAGAAAGAGAGAGAGGGGGGGGGGTGGGCCATCTCTTAATTACTTCCGCGCCAATTAACACCGCCTCGAATAAAGAAGGGGTACTCCACCACCAATAGGAGCGTGGTTCTGAAAAAGCCAGCTGGTACGAAAACGCTCGCGATTTAATATGAAGTGCACGAGTCCGCGCGTTCTCGCGAAATCGACATACGTCGCCGAATTTCGAACCCTCGTCAAATTCGTTTATATATACACACACATATATATATATGTGACGTGATTAAACCTTATCGTTCCATTCAGAGTAATCTTTTTTCCATTCTCGAACCCAATGAATTCTTCAACTCATTTCTTTATGGTAGCGATTAATTTTACAATTAACAATTAATTCTACACTAATGTGCAATGCGATAGCAATGTTATTTTTACTGAATGCTGATTTTAATAAATTGAAATGCAAATTATTATATACATGTATCGTATTCTTCTAAAGAACGTAATGAAAGGAAACGTGAGAAACAATATAACTGGGAGCGTTGTGTATGCGTCTTAAGACGATATAATCGCGAGATCAAGGCATACTTGAGCAAGATTCCGCTTGTAACTTAGCCGAACGTTTCGCGAAGTAGTAACAAAGTAAGCTGGTCACGTGCGATGGTAGTTCGGTGAATTTCATAGGATGAGGGAAAGCTCGAGACACATAGAGAAAGAAAGAGTCGGCGGATGAGTGAGCGAGTCGAGATAACCGAGAGGGATCAGCTGTGGCCTTCCAAAAGTGGAATCCCATGGGAAGTCAATCAACCGACCTTTCTTCGCTCATCGTGAAGGGGGTGACTTCGCGCTTGGATCTGACGCTAAAACATACTTCGTAGATACAATTGATAGGCTTTCACTCTATTCGAATGATGGGTCGAATCCATTGGCCAAGATTTTTTTTTTTTTTCGGAAAGTAGCTTCGAATATTACGTACAGTGATTACGAGAGATTCAATCACGGGTACAGGAAAATTAATCATACATTGAACACTTTGCAGAAATTTAAAAGTACACGGAAAAAAGAAAGTAGCTGCCGTAACTAAAAACTGCATGTGGTAACCAAATGGCAGGTGCAAAATATGGACAGCTAATGTCTTAGCTGTGATATCTATATTACAGCAGCAACAGCAAACCATTTCACTGTAGTTAATAAATTTATAGTTACGGTAGCAAATACGTAGGTGTAGATATTATAACAAACTTAGCCAAAATTAGCTGCGGCGGAGAAAATCTTTTTTCCCGTACTACTTCTTAAGGAGATTCATTTGATTTTTGGCATGAGATAACAAGACTCGATGATTCATGCACGAAGTGTTTTGTTGTAACGGGAAACGGAGAAATCTTCGGTAGTAATACGATCGACTTTAGAGAGTTTTCACGCGGACTTGGCGGAATTATTCAACGGATAGAGATTGCTCGTGCATTTTCTCCCGCATTTAATCACGCGGCAATCGGCTCGCGCGCATAAAGCGATGCGCGGCATAATAAAGGTTAGCCGCGTCGCATACCATGATCACCGGCGATGAAACAACGCGCGCGTGGTGGCCGCGGGGATGAGGGGGGGGAGGGGGATGAGAGAGAGAGAGAGCCAGGAGAGGAGGGGGGAGGGAGAGGGGTCGGTAGTTCACGCAGGATATGGCGATATCACGGTGTATATGGCGGTCGCGAGTGTGGTGATTCAAAGGGGGCGGTTCGCCGGAGACCCGGGTGCGCACAGCAAGTAGAGGGCGAATTGAGTGTAGAAGGGACGTCGGCAGCAGTGGCAGGAGGCGGTGGAGGACGAGAGATGGGAAGAGGGAGGCAGTGAAACGTGAGCACGGGAAGGGTGAGAGGGGCGGGAGGGGTTTCGGTCGGGTAAGGGGATGGGTTGGCGATTGGCATTTAATTAGCGGCCGGATGACCGCCGCCGCCTCCGGATCAATACGCCGCCCCCGGGGGCAGTGTGCAGGAGGCAGCGATCCCCTTTCGACTCCCCCGCGTCTCTTCCTCCTTCCTCACCACCTCCTCCTACTTTCCACCTACCGACCCCTTTGCTCCGAACAGAGTACACCGGGCAGAACCGAACTCGTTTGCTTCGTCTGCCGGGCGAAACCCTTTTGCTCTCCACCCACTGCCAGGGTGGAACGAAATAGAAGCGAGCGGTGAGGAAGACTGGGAAAGGGACGGGGAGAGGGTTGCGCCGCGAGAGAGGTTTCTGCCGCTCCTTAACCTAACCTCCTGACCGAGCACCACGTGCGGGGAATATCCGGAAGCACTTCGGCAAAATAAAGAGAGCCGGCCGGATAAGTACCCCGTGGATCTTTTCGCTTCGCGTTTACCGAATCCAGAAGAGAGAGAGAGAGAGAGAGAGGACGACCGGCCATCTCGTCCTCTCTTCTCTCTTTTCGAGTTCGTTTTTTTTTCCCAGGGAGAAGCGGAAATCGAGATACACCCCCGTATCCCTGTACCCGATATTTCGGGTTAGGTTGACGATACGCAATTATACCGTGCCGAATAATTGTCATTCGAGACGCGCCACTGAGAAACTCATTTAGTCGAATGAAGTAAAATTTGATTGAATCAATTAAATCTCTTGTTTCGTTATGGGCGAACAAGTGCATAGATCGTACGGTTAAACAAAGAATTTCTTTGATTTGAACATCATTTTTTGAAATCGAATAAATTCTTTTTATTTAAATCTTTCTTTCGAAGGGTGTAACATAAAAATTTGATTCAATAAATAACCAGATTGTGTGAAACAAAATTTGTGACTGAAATCTTATTCAAATTTTGTTTACTAAACCAAATCTGCAAGTTAATATTGTCAGATCAATTCCAATCAAATTATTTTGTTGCGTCAATTAAAACATTCGTTTGTCCAAACAAGAGATTTGGTTGATTCTCAATCAAAGAAATAAAATTTTATTAAATTAACTGTGTTTCTTTTAATACTATTCTATTTAAATGAAAGAAAAATACATATAAATAATTATACATTTAATTGTATATTTTCTTTTTTACAAAATTACACACACAATAAAATTAAATATATTCAACTTCCTTACACACACTTTTTATTATTTAACTGAAATTACATTTTTATACAATTAATATATTATATTATGTATTTTATATTATATATTGACATACATTTTAAATATACATAACATATATTACGATTTATAATATATACGGATAAGGTGCAATTTTTCATTATCTGCTTAACTTCTGCTTTCTGTTTTATGCAATGAACTTTATCTATAAATACATATGTCACATGGGGTGAAATATCATAAAGTTCATATTGGGTGAAACATCATGGTTAGGCTTAACTGCATAATAAAAAATTGGGCCTAAATAATTCATTATCTCTTCGCCTATGTGTTATATTCTTTTTCCAACTCGCCACTTGACTGCTGACCGTTAGAGAAGTATAGCACAATGAAAACATAAAATTATCATTCGCGAGCCTATGCGGATTTCGAATGAATGATCGGAAAGAGGCAGAAACGCGAGCGATACTACATATATTTTTGCAATGCAAACAGCAGTAAAACAGTGAGATATAAATCGGGGAAAATAAAAGTTTGACGTGCAGCTGTTCTCGTATATATTCATCACATCTCGCGATTTTTCTCATAAATCTGAGATTCAGCGATTTCTTAAGATTTCGCGATTTCTAGTTGAGAACTGATTACATTGTGACTGAATTTCGATCTTTACCATTTTCCGCAAGTTGACCCGCGGAATTTCTCAAAGATTATGTTTCTGACGTTGACATCATCTTCGAAGAAACTTACCAAGTATTCTTTTATACTTTTTCAGCAATCATGATCTTTGATAGACGTCCCGAAGGCCGCCGCGTCGACGGCGCGAACGTGGCGTTCTATTTGCTCGACTCATTCCGTTACGGTTTCTTTTTTAATCTCGCTACTCTCGAGCGCGCGGTTCGAAAGTGCAAATCGATTCTCCCGTCTTCCCTTCTCGCTCTCGTTCGCGCAAGAGTTAATCACGGTAAACAGACTTCATTGTTCCATAACGCGGCGGTTAAAAAGAGCAGAGGAACGGCGGCGCATCGGACACGGTGCTCGTGCCAAATCAGTGTTTATGCTTAAAATTATGGCCGCTCGAGTAACAGCCTTTGGAAATATATCGCCGCTGCGCTCGGAGGGTTCTCAATTCCGTCGTAGATGCGCAAGACTTGACCGGCCATTTACCGATCGGCGCCGCGTTCTTGAGAGAATCAGCAGCAGAGCATGGATTGATACGTACGCGCACGTACGTTATTGCCGTAATAATTTACATTGACAGGCCTATCTATATGCAAATGTTCGTATCATCCTCTAATAGCTCGAATTGATATCCGATCGATCAAGGATTACGTAAGCTGACACCCAAAGATCGTCCATCGACGTAACATTGATTCTCACCGATATGATTGTATTCGTTGATTGTGGCGAAATATCGAAGAAATATCATTGAAAGTATGAACAGTCATAAGTTGAATTTAGAGCGTAATAAGTTTAATTAAGTATAAGTTTAATTAAGAATTAAATAAGAGAAAGAATATTATTGCTGGTGCTTGATAATGCAAATACATTAAAGATCTATCATTCTTGAAGATTATATAGACATTGTCACAAATGAACTGACTTGTAAGTATGACTTTATTTATTTGATTATATATATATATATATATATATGTTCTTCAAGAACGATTGCTCATTAATTAATTAAATAACTATTGCAATTGCGAGTTTGGAATTGTATTACAATATCGAACGCAAGGCATATCTTTGAAATTTCTTCCTTTCACCGTTCATAGCACTCTCGCTTCGCGTGGTAACCAAGTCGAAATTTTTGCGAAAGCTCGACCAGTTCGATCAAGCGGCCCGACAGCACGCACTTACGACCCTTCAAACGCTCATTCCTACGTTATTGCGCGGACGCTTTTTAAAATGTCAAGCAACGCCCAAGCTCATTCTCTCTCGTGGAGGTCGCCCAAACTACTTTAATTACACGTTCCGTTCTTAACGTCTTTATATTTCTTCGCGAGTATGCGGAGATCGTCCGCGCGGCATCAAACGTGCCTCGATTATACGCTTTTTACGATAACTTAATTGCACGTCTCTTCTCTCCGCGTGTCTTCCAGTGTCGGAGGAGGAGGAGGATGGCCGAATACCAAAGCGGAGCACCTCTGGCCTCCGACCGCTCCCTCCCCCTCCTTTTCTCTCTCTCTCTCTCTCTCTCTCTCTCTCTCCCCCGACTCCCCCGCCTCCATCTCGTTGTTTCTGAAGGAGTGTATAAAATACGGGACTTGTTAACAATGTTCGCACCTACACGCGCGTGCGCGGCACCTTCGCATATGTGTATCTGGTCACCCATAAACGCGCTGTACCCCAGCGAGGAGACCCCTTTCGGCGACGACGACCTTCGGCCTCCGAGATCCTCCGGAGATATTTTATTCCCGGGGATTTTTACGAGCCGATATATCACACATCGACGGGGTTGGCGTTATGCTCCGGGCCCAGATCGAGGGAAGGTGGTCCGGGCCCGCTCTCGATACGTGTAACGCAACGTCGTACGTGTTATCTCGGAATGCACATGCACGTTGAATACGTATTTTTAGCGACTGATTGAATTTTGTATCGCGAGTGTAAAGCACTTGGAACGATCGTCATTTTTCCGTGGTTGTATGAGGTAAAAAAAAAAATAAAAAAAAAAAACAATATAATTCTACGAATCCATCACCAGGCGGTTTAAATTGAATAAATTTAATTAATATAATTTTACATTACCTCTCACAAATACGTAAGATAATTAAATAAATTAAACGATATGCATTTCGATACTCCGATATGAAAGGAAGATTACCAAGGAAGTTGCGCTAGATAGTATTAACTTAATACTGGGAATTATTTGTGCGCTTATAACGATTCCGATACTTAAAAAAAAAAAAACAAATACTTAATTTCGAATTGTACGTACATGTATGAATGAAAAAGAGAAATGTTTCGACATAAATAGATTTCTTCTAGATAGACACTTCTTCTAGATACTTTAGATCTCTTTTGGAAGAGAGTTCGTGCGTATTCCAGGAAGAGCGGCCGGTCAGACTGTAATCATTCATCTCGTGGAATAATGGCGCGCGACGTGCGTGATGGAATTGCTTAATATCATCTTTGGGAACGATGTTACTGGTCAAACGGTCCGATTATCGATTTCCTGCGAACTGCACACCTCGTTCTTCCTCTCTCGAAACACGCCTTCTTGAGCTCATGACCTTAAGGCACGAGAAATGGCCATCACTGTATATAATATATCGGCAAGTCGCTGCATGATCGAATCTTTGGTTTCATTCGAGGTCCTCGTCTCCCCTTGCGAGAAACTCTGCAGGACGCAGAACGCCACGAAATCATAAACAGACCGAGCGAAAATATTGTATAATATTACTTCTTTGTCAAAGCGAAATTTTACACACACATTATACACGACAAGAAATTTTGCTCAAGTATCTAAAAATTTAATTAGATGCAAATGTGAAAATAATTTTGTTGGACATAAGTATTAAAATACTTATGCAGAATACTTGAGCTGGTTGCGAGAATGTAAAAAAAGTTTCGCAGCACTGCTCGTCACGCTTGAATTTTTTACATAAATATTTGGATTCAACAAAATTATTTTCAGATCTGTGTGCCTAAATTTTTCGATACTTTAGCAAAATGTTCTTTTTCAGTAATAACATTTGATATTAACGTTGGATAATAATACCAAATTAGTTTGTGTAAAAATAATGAAAATTTGTAATATCTATGATTGTCTCACGATTCATGTCGATAGGTCGTCGTAGATATATATGCAAAAAATGGTTCTGCTGAAATGTCAATAAATTGAACTATATGCATATGGATACAGATTTTTTAAAATAATTTAGTTTAGATCATCAAAATAATTATGTAAGACTCTCAAATTAGTTGCTAGAATGTTAAAACTTTTCGCAGTATATTATTGTTAAATGCTTAAGTATGTTATATCTTTGCAAAAAGTTGGTATACCTTCTGTAAATAAATTGAACATACGTTATACGTATATAAAATAATTTCATAAATTAATACACATATTTAACGATACAATTTGAATGAACATTTTCTTCTTTTATCTTAATGCGTTTACAAAAAAATATATCTACACTTTTTATTGAAATAACTTTTTATCCAGATTCTAAATTCGTCACCGAACTTTTTATTCATATTTCCAAGTACAATAATACGGAAAAATTTGTAATTTTTTCATATTTTTCTTATTTTATTGAAAAATACATACATTCTTAAGCGTTCTAATTATTTTAATGGTCCAACAAAATTATTTGCCGAGTCGTATCCGCGATAAATTTTTAAGTACTTTTTTTAATTCCCACTCATTTTTAATTCCCAATATAATAGTAATATATGTAGATAGCGTATGTACCTAAGAATCTTGTTTTACGCGAAATAATTTTTTTTTAATTTTTAATTCGTGTTTAACACATAACGTACGTTATAGTTTACCTAGCTTACTCAGCGATACTTAAAGTCTCGCGATATCTGTTTCCTGCGAGGCTATTATATCGAAATGTACGACGTTCTCGCGAAGCGTGCATTTGTCTGGAAACAGGATCCCGTGCCAGGGGGCCATCAGCCAGCCAGCCAGCCAGCCAGCCAGCCAGCCAGCCAGCCAGCCAGCCGACCGGCTGGCCGGCCGAACCTCAACGCTCTTTGTCGGAGCTTTCGTCGTCGTCGACGAAATGTAAATCGCCGGTTCCCTGCCGTGTACGTGAGCTCCGTCGAAATCGCGTGTGTCATTTCATTTGCAGAAGTGTGGCCGCGGAGTGTGTCACGGCATCGAAAGTTTCAGGTCGTTACGAGCGTCCGCTGCCACGAGTCAACCGACTCGTGGTGAGACAATAGGGTGCCCCTCCCGCGCCTCAATGGCGGCCATTACGCGATTACGTGTCTGGGATCGCCCCGTACATACACCCCGCTACCGAAGTTTAAGCGTTATTGACGAACGTCATTTCTGTAATGATAGCCCAACATGCGATTTTAGTATCTTGGAAGGAAGGAGGAGGGAGGGCCTCGATAGGGGGGGGGGGACGAGCGAGGACGGTACGTTCCAAGACATTTAAACGCCACTGACGTCGTCTACGTCGTATACGTAAAATCGATAATAGTGCTGTCATTCAGCACGATAGCGGGAACGCTTAGGAAAATATCGTAATAATGATGAGATGACGCTGCGGTATCGTTTCGCTTATCGCATCGCTTTAATTTCGTTATAGCTCTCTAACGTAAGAAGTTGGAAGAATAACCACTCTCGAGAGTTCATTGCGCGCCAAGTCAGATGTATTCACGTAGCAAAGAGATCAGTAACATTGATGCTATCATTTGTATCGTTGCAAATCACATAGCAAGGTTAAAAGGCATCGACTGCGATGCAGAACTGCCTCGCTGGAACTGCAACGAATCACATTCGATCGCCGTTATGTTTTGCATCAATCGACCGGACGAATCTCCTCGCGGTCGGGCGGAGCCTCTATCCTCCCGATATTCTCATCGCTTGGAAGCCGCGGGTTTCGCGTCGCTACCATCACGTCGATCGTCGATGAAACCTGTGCGACGACGGCCCCCCGACGCTGCCACCGGCCATTACGCCATTACGGTTCATTTTCGTTTAACAGCCGACGATCGTACGACGGCGCAAGGTGTGGCCGTCACGATGAAAAGTCAAGCCGCAAGGCGCAGCGAGACTGCCGTGTGGCTGCTAGACAATGACGACCGATGATATTCCACCTTCGAAGAAACGACGGACCCAATCGGAAATTGCCGATGGATAGGGACGATAGACGAAAAGCCGCTCTATTAAAATGTCTAGTCATTTTTTCAGATGCGACCCCCGCGCGTCGGACTTGTGGCGGTTCTCGGTCGATCGAAGATCGTCGCTGTATTATGAATAATTTTTTTTCCCCCCCCTCCCCCTCCCCAATTTTCACGCCTCTCGAAAAGTTCGATAAATGCCGGCTCGAGTCTAAGAGGGTTTAAGCAAGAAATTTCCAGCGTTCATTCGCGCAACGTTTCTGTCGGAATATCCCCCTGAGTGCGAATACCCCCACACATGCATATGGATATGTATGTATGCGCGCGTATATCCGCATGGCAATCACCGTTTTACGGTTAAACCGGCGGATTAAGTCCTCCCGCTACCTCTTCCGCCACGATGGCTACACGGCTTGGCGTGCAGCGTATCCCAACCCCTCGGTTATTTTTCGCATTTGCCCGCGAGATGTAATAACGAGATTTAGAAAACACTTCCCCGCGCCCGGCTTCGCCTACCTGACCACGCGCGCAGCGATCAGAGGAGTAAACGGGAAAAAGGAAAAGAAACGAGGGGGGTGGGGAAAAAAAGGAGACAAGCAATTTTCTACTCACTGATGAAAAGAACCCGGGTCACTCTCTCGCAGGTGCGGAAGAGGCCCGGCTTTGTGGCTTTTCCGCAATAATTTTCCGAAATAATTGAGACGTACGGGTGTTTCTTTTGTGTTGTGAAATTTTCCGACCTGTCATGTATTGTACCAACGAAGGATTGAGACATCTCTCTCTCTCTCTCTCTCTCTCTCTTCCATGTAGTTATTAGTGTCAAATCAGCGTGGGTTTAGGTATTCGGTAGTATAATAGACAAACTATATATCTCTCTCCATTATATTTTACGATATCTTAATTTGCAAGAGGGATAACACACAATTTTCCGATTAATTTTACGAGTGATTAATGAGAAATTAACTAATAACAAGTGTTATTTAAATGTATATCGTTTTATAAATAAGTTGTCACATTAATTGTGCCTGTTTCACGGAAAGAATAATTTTGTCTATGTAACTGAAAGTTTAGCTAGATACAGATTGGAAAATCATTTTGTTGAATTAAAACAAGTATCTAGAAAATTCAAGCATGTTGAGCAATGCTGCAAATAGTTTTGAGATTCTAGGAACCAACAAAACTATTATATAGTCCAACAAAATTATTTTTAGATCTGTATCTAGCTGTATTCTTCGATATTTCAGCAAAATCGTTTTTTCTGTATAGACATTAACGATAGGAACGTCGCTGTAATCATATCGATAAACTTCAATAAACAATCGAAATCTTTGTATGAATTTGGAGAGTATACAGAAAATAATCGATATGTTGCACGTTAGGGTGAAAAATTTTACATATTATCATATATGCTATGTATCGTCGTCGCGTTTTACGCTACATGTATCAGGGCCGACAATCGGGGTGACATTATTTCATCGGTCGGAAAAATAGTGGAGGGTGATCTTCCAGAGAGAGGCGGCCGGGCACAAAGTTAGCATAGCCCGTGACTTAGTGGTCCTGAGGGTGTCGTCCGTCAACCCTCGAGAAGGACCTTCCTTATTTCGCGATATTTTGTCGCCGGCACGATATTTATCGTTCGCGCAGGACTGATGAGTAGCGTTGTAAGCTGTAGCGAGATATTATAATATTAAGCGAATGTAAGAAAAATATACTTGTATGTGTAATCGACATACTATACAAATATATTAAAAAATTCTTTAGAAATATCTTAAAAATGTCATATATATATTATATTTAAATATATCTCGAATTAATTAATTGCATTATTCAATTACATAGGTAATATAAATACTATTGTAAATATTTTTTTGCGATTTTTCAGTATAATTGTTTCTCGTAAATTTTAACTACCAGAAGAAACAACGCACGTGTGTGCCAAAGTTTTGTATTCGCATAGATGCGATGACACATGCATATCTCTCTCTCTCTCTCTCTCTCTCTCTCTCTCTCTCTCTCTTTCTTTCCACGTCGTTCGCTTTCTCTCTTGTTGGCACTCGAATATTCGAGTTACCAGTTAATTCCGCTACATTTGAACGCGTCCCGGCGAAAACGGGCAGATATATCACGCAAATTGCCATTGTGGTCGCGACAATATGCTAAACGCGGGGCGCGTTAACGGTTGGCTGTTAGCATTTCGTTATTCCGCCGGCTTGTACGTATGCTATATTCAGGATGAAAGATGTGTGCTTGAAGCCGGACGAAAAACCGCCTCGCTGCGGCAATTTTTTCTTTCTTTTTATTATTGGACGAACGTCTTTCTAACTCGTGTACACGCGCTGTTTGCGTCGAATGACTGTAAGCCGTGATTCATTTCCTTTGTGCTTCAACATTTAAATTTCACCTAAATCCGCTGTCCGTATTCTCATCGTGCCTTTTTCCAAAAGTTACTATGG
Source organism: Trachymyrmex septentrionalis (assembly GCF_001594115.1). Taxonomy (NCBI): domain Eukaryota; kingdom Metazoa; phylum Arthropoda; class Insecta; order Hymenoptera; family Formicidae; genus Trachymyrmex; species Trachymyrmex septentrionalis. The sequence continues at coordinate 366,251 of NW_017305525.1, forward strand.
CCGATAATGATGGCCATTTATTAATTGATACTTCAATTTCAATCACGATAGGTGTCAATTATAAATATATATTAGACAAGTATATCACGCTGCATTATTTTATATGAAAAGAACGGAATTTTGCTGGAATATCCAAAAATTTAGTTTCATATACCGATTTGAAAAAAATTTTATAATTATTAGATTATCAAAATCATTATACCGAAAATTCAAGCAGTGCTGCTAAAAATTTCAACATTCTAGCAACTAGCGAACTTGAGCGTTCTATATAATTATTTTGATGTGGCCCAACAAAATTATTTTCGAATCTGTATCTAAATTTTTAGATACTTCAACGAAACTATTCCTTCCATATAGCAACATTCGAAGGACTGTCTTCTCCTCGGACTTGGATTCGATATACGTACAACAGATTTTTTTCAGTTTTTCGCCAAGCAAGAGAACGCAAAGTTCACTCGTAGGATAATGCTCCTCCAATGCACTCGTTACCCACGAAAGGGGGTGGAATATCCGATCAGCACAACGCACGGGAGAGCCTAAATCCTCGAACTCATTAATGAGCTCGCGTAGTCCACGGGCGACGCGCGCGCATATACCAGGCTTTATACTTGAGGTTTAATTCGAGCCGGCCAAATTAATTTGCCACGATGAACGAGTCGGTCTGTGTGCGTATACGCTGTTAGCGTTGCGTTTCAAATCGGTCCAGATTAGCCCTGTTCATTAAATACGAGCGTGTGCGAAATCGACGGCCGGGCGCCGTCGGATTTGCGCGGCGCGCAACGGCTGTAGTATCAGATCAGCATCATCGGCATCATCGTCGCCGAGAGCCGTCGAGTTTTCGGCACTTTCGCGTTACGCCTGCGCTTCCTGTAATCGACAGGCGTATATATCGGCCGAAATTTGCGGTCGAGCAACAAGCACTGGTGTTATCCGCGTTAATCTTCCGCTCCACGCGGGGAACCGTTGATGAACTCGCCGTAATGAAATCTCGATTTATTTCGGGGGTTACAAGGGGTTTACGATCGATCTTAATCGCCACGAGAAATGATGCGTGTACGTGACTTAAAAAATGTTGTATGTTACTTAAAAAAAAAAAGAGAGAGAGAGAGAGACTGTCGTTTTAATTGTTTCTTTGAATTCTCTTGTTGAATATTTTTTTTCAACTTAAACATGTTAAGTATAAAATTATTCTCTTTATGCATTTATATCATAAATGAAATTGCGATAAATAAATAGTAAAGTAGAAAATTGTTCAATAAGGAAAATGAAGTAAGAATTACTAGTCGATTGAATAAGAGGATGTTCGACAGCGGGATGTATTCAGCGTCCCCTTTAAGTCTCGTCCATCATCTCTTTCTTTCGAATCACTTGATCGTTACTCCGAACAATAACCATTATCATTCGCAAATGACGCACGTCTGTTTTCGAGTAATGATAATTAGTGGAATGTCAAGAGATCTGATTTGTTGTTTAGGCGATATTAGTTTCTCGGAGACGACGCGCGCGGAGCACAATGGGACGCACTGTGAAATTGTGTCGTTGGCACGGCGTTGATAATAATTATCACGATAGCGGACGTTATTGAATGGAAATTTTGCGTAACTCGTGTAATCCGTATCCGCGCAATTAATTATTGTACCGTGATAAGTCGTGATATTATTCCGTTCGTCCCTTGAGCGTATTGCGGGCGGTCGGATTGATTGCGCGCTAGCGCTCATGTTATATATTATGCACGCATCATTGTGTTGCGTACACGCGCTTTCCAGCTGATTTCGGCGTATTTCCTCAATCGCTTAATGTACGCCCAGTGTGATTATCATTATAACGACAGTGGCTCGATGACCGTGCAATGATGTTGATCTCTTTTCACATCATCTCTCAAAATGATAGAGGGACAAGAAAAGTCGTTTAAAATGAATTCCTGTAAAATGATTTATGCGACATTTTCATTTTAACATTTTCTCGAACATTTCTATCCTTTTAGAAGAATTGTAATTAATGAGAAGAGATTGTAAAAGTGATGAATATTATGTATTTGTGTTGATCAAACTGTCATGAATTAGTCTCGTTAGAATTAGAAAAGAAAATCTGAGCAAGCGATGCGATAACAATATATGTAGTTGTGAACAGGCTTTGTGAACAGGAATATCACAGTTAAGGAGGAACATCTCGAAAGGAGGTTTGGCGTGGGAATCCACAGTTAAGCAATCCAAGAATTGAATTTAAAATCAACTGTCAATTTTTTAAAACTCATGGAGAAAGTATTATGCGCAATTTGAAATGTTAGATTGTAACTGTTTGCATCGATACAAAAGTATGAGGGACCTTATTCCTGAGTCTACGAAATTAATTCGGCTAATACGGATAGTCTTGTCCTCGTCGTGCATAGCGGAGAGTGTTCTTTCTCTTCGCTGAGAAGATTAACAACATGGTTACGGGCGTGCATGATGCAAATGCGACTGAACAACTTGACTGTACTTCATACGAATTTAGCGAAAGCCATCAATGGGTGATAATCTGGACAAATTGATGAACGAATTTACAAACAAGAATTAATGAGGAACTTCAATGTTTGCAGTTGTTAAGGTTACTGGTAATTAAACTATTAAAAAAAATTTCATAGTTTATAATTTCACTGGCTATCCTCCTCCCCCGGTTCAGCGATCATTTTCACGGATTGAGACAAGTCGTAAACTTATTTTTCGAAATTTATGCGATATTTTCCATCGCAGCTTTTTACACATTTTATTAAATGTCTTTATCCTCTTTCAGGGAAATTATAATTAATGAAAAGAGATTATATTTATTGAGAGATAAATATATGTATTATAAGCAGCACAATAGGAAGAAGAGAAAGTCGAAAAACATGTGTGTACATGGAAATAATGAACTGTACGCATCATCATCGTCTCTGTTTATTATAGCGCATCGGTTAAATCTCTCTATTGCGTTCTTTCGCGAAATTCCGGAACCGGCCTTCCGGAAACCTTGACCGATCAAGAATTTTTGGCCGCGGGGATACAATCGATCACGATCCGTATGACAGGCTCGATCGATCGATCGTACCGGTGGATGGCTCTCGGGAGCGCGCAGTTAAGCTACTCTCCGTCTCTCTTACTCTCTCGATCGACAAAAAAGCCAGCTGCCGTGAACGCTAATTTTGGCACGCGCGCCGCGAGACTTTTTAAGCGCCGTAATACAACGGAGAGCGCAACGCAACACCACGCGCACATCCAAAGGATGGAGGGCGTCCTGAATACCGCGCACCTTGCGCCCCGTTAATTACGATCTGGCATGGTACGCGCGCTCCGTAATCGCTTTTTGCGCGCAACTTTTGTTGTGCGAAGGCACATAGCACGGATCTCAAAAGCACGTACGCACAGATCCTCTGACATGTGATAAATACTCATTTAGTGTCGATAGCTAACATTTTTCAAAGAAAAAAAGTATTCGCGCGAAAGTTATTATAATGTATTGTAATAATCTTTATTTTGTTTATATATATATATATATATATATATATATATATATATATATATATATTGCATATCTACACGTATAT
>NW_017305525.1:369912-382714 GCF_001594115.1 Trachymyrmex septentrionalis
GGAGATCAAAAATCGTTTTAATAAGAAGTAGACATGCTTTTAAAAAATAATTAAGATAAAATGATAACATTTTTATTTAAACAGTAAGATTGTATTGTTGAATATAAATATTGATCTAAAGTATATACTATATAACAATAAGTTTTATACAAAAAATATAAAATTTTTAATTTCATTTCAATCAATTCTTGCAGAGATTATACATCTGATACGATTTTAATATATCCAATATTATATTATTACGATATTTCTTTTTTATTCTTCGGATATACAACCATCCATATGATTTCTCTTGATTTTCTACAAATGTAAGTTTAAATACAAATATTAGTTTGCAAAAAATATTTTCGATAATCAATACATATACAAAAAGAACGGTTTGCTGAAGTATTTAAAAATTCAGCTAGATGCAGATTTGAAAATAATTTTTTGTTGGGTTATCAAAATGATTACATAGATAGGAAATTACAAGCATGATAGATCTCTCTAAATCTGAATCAGTGGATAATCACTGTAATGATATCAGTGCCAAATATGCCACTGGTAATCAGTGAATTAAATGTGAGACACTTAACCTAGTTAATTTTTATTATGCGATCTAACTGACCTTGTTTTATCGCTTAAATTCAATGATGGTATTGAAAGATTGAAATTAACGTGCAAATATCAGTATTATATAATATAATGCTCAAACATTCTGCCTTTTTTTATTGAACTTTACTGATTATCAGTGCCAAGTATACCACTGGGTAATTAATAACTATCCACTGATTCAGATTTAGACAATAAACAATCTGCAAGAAGCTTTGACGTTCTAACAATCAGTTTAACCGTCTTACATAATTATTTTGATAACAAAATTATTTTCAGATTTGAATCTAGCTAAATTTTTTAATACTTGAATAAAAAATTTATTTTCCCATGTATTTCTAATCTCCTTTCTTAAACTAGAATGTTAAAGGTATTGATGAGCGGGGCGTATAGTTCGCTTATAGTTTCAGACAAAAGTACGTCGATAAAAATTGTAACAACAAATACTAACGAGACGGAACAAAGTTGTCGTTGGAGCTACTTTCGTATTATTAATCGCATCGGGGAATAGAAGGAGCCTTTGAATAGACGTTCCCAGAGCTGTTATCGCCCTAATCGAAAGACGTTATCCAAGAAGAAGTTCATATATGTGATTTATATATATATATATATACGTACACGTTTGCGGGAACTGGTGCATCCTTAAGCAGCGAGTATCAGGAAAAGAGCAAGATGAAAAATCGCGTGGCGGCTTACAGGCGGTAATAAATGTTTCGCGGCTCATAAAAATGTTATTGCCTTCTGTACGGCGCGATACCAGAAGACAGTACGCGAAAGTAAAAGGGGAACGACTGAGGTGATAGAGAGACACTCGAGCCAGAACCTGGCGAATCCATTCGTAGTTGTGCACCGATATCGCGGCAGATCCGCGTCGTGGAATAGTGACGTAATGAATTATGAAAAGCAACTTGAAAAAAAGCTATTTCACATTAGTCATAGGATGGCAGAATCTTTATGCATAATTATGTCGGCACATTTTTTTACATTTTTCTTCTTTAATATCAAATGACTTCTTTTTTATAAACATGGGGTATTATTTCATAAATTATTCACGGTACAAATTTTGGGATTGTGATTAGTTAGAGTCGTACATGTTTTCGGATGTATCGACAGGCAACCACTCTTATTCATTTAACTTTGTGTTAAGTTGAAGTACACTGAAAAAAAGCCTGAAACTATAGCTGCGCGTGTACAACGAACTTGAACGGTGAATAATTCAGAGATGGGATGTAAAAATCGACTTATTCTATGACTACATGGAAAGAACGATTTTTTGCTAGTAAAAATTTAGATAGATACAGATTTAAAAATAATTTTATTGGACAATTAAAATAATTACGTAGGAAACTTGAGAATAATGAGCAAGGCTGTAAAAAATTTTGACACTCCGGCAACCGAATTTGAGCGTCCTACATAATTATTTTGTCCAACAAAACTATTTTCTTTGTATCTAGCTATATTTGTAGATATTTCAGCAAAATTGTTCTTTCTGTGTAGGAATCATTTCTTTCCTGGTTATTCAGCTCATTACTTCGAACTCGGTATGCGTATAAGCACATTGATCGGACTTGACGATACGTGAACTAGACTTTGATTTAAACGTATGTAAGAGAAGTCGGCTTGGAATATCATGAAAAAGAACTGGAACGAATAAATGACACACCTTCTGTGCATGTAACTCGAGAAATGGCATTCGTCATCGCGAGGCTAGTGTATTATCACGTTTGGAAGACAAATAGAATGACAATGCCAGACGGAAGTGAAAGATCCAGGAAGTGTTACGCCTGCAGTATTACGATAATGTAATATATAAACGTTGTATAGATTGTGTGCAAAGCAGTGCAAATATATTTTGTTCACGGTTGAATCTTATCTTTAAATATATCAATGAATTGTTCCTTATTAAATTAACATTTACAAAGCTTTAATCACATATTTTTCCGGAATTCAGCAATATATTGAGAAGCAAATTAAGAAAAATCACGTGTACATAAAAAATATGCACATATATAAATAAATTAATAATAAAAGGAGATATGTTTGATTTTAGTCGATTATCGTAAATTTGATAAAATAGAGAGGAAAAATTAAAAGAGCCGTGAAAATTAAAAAAGAAAAATTGAAAATTACATAAATAAATTGGATAAAAGTATCATAAATGACTATTAATGAGATCCACCTGGAAAGAAGAAAGTTGCTTGCGAAAAGCAAGACGTTATACCGCGCACGTATTTTTATTCTGATGTAACGCTCCCTCTTACGCGCGGAGCGGCTCCGCTAATATCGCCGTATAATCTGTCGCCGTTCCGAATAAATAACCCGCGGTGTGGCTAATAAAATTTTAACCGCTTGCGAAATTTTGTCGAACACGTCGTCTTAGCGCATCGCTTCTTCGCGCGGCAGAAGATTCCCGGCGGATGCGTTTTTCACGGTGGCACCGGGATACTGTCTATATAAAGACACATAGCCGAGCAAAGCAGGAGGCGGCACAGCGTGCACCGTGGCGTCGCTTCATTTGTCTTTATATTAACGCCGCTGTGTAACGCCGTAACGGCGTTATGACGACAACACAACGGGGTAGCGTCGGCATCTAACACCGCCGTGAAACAACTTTTTACCCCTCCCAGCGTTCTCTCGCGGCCCTTTTTTCGCCTCTTTATATAAACGCGCTGCCGTTTTACGAGGGACGAAGGCAGCGAGAACTGCCCCTGATTCCAAATTATTACTCCTGCGAACGTCGCCAGGGGTTGCGTCTCTCGGTAAATTGCGTTTTCGCTGATATGGAAGATGCGTGATGATCGTGATCGAAGATAAAGTCAGGAAAGTGTTATATTTATTTATGTGTTTTATTAGAAAAAGAAGGTAAACTTTCTCTCACGTTGAATTGATTGTAGCGAAAAGAAATTAAACAAAGAAAATAATTCGTGAGAGAAACAAGAAAATGATTATAAATTTTTTTCTGTCATTTAAAAAAAAATAAAATAATGTTTTATATATATGAAGAATATTGAGAATTTAGGAGCCGTACACAGAGAATGGTTATTCTAGCACTTTCAGCGTCTCGCATAATTACTTTAATAATCCGAACACAACTATTTTCCGATCTAGATGTATTATTTATACACTGAGGAAAAATGTACTAATTGTAAGTTTTAATAAATATTTATTTGATTGTTATTATACTTACAGTAAATAAATATATTTATTAAAATACGTTAGTGTAGCTAAATTTTTAGATAGTTGAGCAAAAAACCGTTCTTTCCGGTAAAGTAAAATTAAACTCGTTGCCAATGTATTATTAAAAGATTAAATGAAATCAAGTCGCAATCTCTAAAAGCGATACGGCATGGTGTTACGTAAAATCTCGGACGGTCCCCCAAGTGCATTAGCGCGATAATTGCAAGTCGAACTTCCTAGTGCATATTCGTGTTGCTCGTGGACGAACTTTCAGATCTATAATAGAGATGGGTGTCGAAGGGGAAGGGATGCCACCTTTTCGCGTCTCGATACAGCACGGCGACGACGTGGTACGTCGATATCTCGATGTAGGTACATACCGACCTACAGGTAACTTGCAACAGCGCGGCGAATAAAGTTTTCCACCGCGTTCTCGTATATATATGTATAAAGTAATACCGATACGCGTAGGTCGAAGGTTCCTTTCCTCCTCTTCGAGAATGTAGGAGGCGGTATTGGATGGTCGATCCCAGGGGGTTAATTCCAAGCCAAAGGGCGGAAAATATTCACGGTTCCTTAAAATCCGACGAGCCTGTCTCTTACGAGCTTCCTCCGGGGTGGCGTTACGCCAAACGGTCACTCAAAATACCAAGGAACCCCTGTCGTCCATTTTCCACTTGCCTACGGCAATCGTCCCTTAATCCGTACTGAGGTACGTGGGATACAGATAGACGAAACCCTCCTGCTGAATAGGCACCACCGCTCAGACGACTCTTTCTAAATGTTATACGATACTTTCTCTGTAACTTAATAGTCTCTCTACAGTGACGCACTTGTTTCTGATTGCAGTCGATCCGCTGCACGGTGAACGGCTGCTCTTGCGATTCTTTCACACCCGGGAAACGTCATCTGCGCTACTGCGAGAACTGTCATCATGGATGGGTGCCTCACGGTAAGTCCAGGCGTATTTTTACATAATCACCGAGCGTTTCGCGATATCGAAACTCGCACGTTTCGAGCGCACTTGTGAAAAAAAAATAAATAAATAAAGAGGGAATAAGGTGATGGGAAAAAAAAAATAAAATAAAATAAGAGAGAAAACGCTGGCGGGAAAGATTTTCCCGGGGATATGTTCGTTTGGTGTCGCGTGCGCGCGGTTAAACGCAAATTTTCCAACTGTCAGCATACTTCATCCGACGGGCCCTCAGGGACGAAATTCAATTTTCCAACGATGACCGCCGCCCAACCCTCGTTGGGCATCGCCACCCCTTTGCACAATAGACAGAAGCGCGCGCGCCTATCTTCGCGTGTATTCGACGGTATAAGACATCGGGGATACTTTATGCCCTCGTAAGTTTCTGAATGCGAGGAGGTGATCCGGGGTGGGGGGGGGGAGGGCGGCCACTGTGTTTCGCACAGTTTCATCGTCTGCGGCTATTTCGACACCCGCGCACGCGATACGCACGTACGTACACCCGCGCATACGTCAAACCGCGCTTAAAATTCCGCCTGCTTGACCCACGATAGATTGGACGCGGCACGGTATGGAATACATATCAATTTCGGGCTTCTCCTTCTCCGCCCGATCCCGCGGGAACGCAGTTGCACACGCGCTCTCTTTTTGTCTTTTTTTTTTTTTTATCACCCGGTTTTCTGTCCGGTTTCGACTCTCCACGTTACGTCGGGACGAAAGGTGTCGCGATCTCGCACGTATTTCGTTGCGCGAAAAGGCACACTTGCGTTACGAGCGGCGTACGTAGTAATTATCCTCGCGGATTGCCGGCTTCGCGAATGCTCGTCGAAGGCGGATTAGAGTGATTAACAAACGTGTTAAAGTATAAAACGCGAGCGAGGTGCGTAATTAACGGGATAATCGGGCACTCGAACGCTCGTTGGCCGCTCGCCGATTAGCGGAGTTTCGCATAAATTTTTGCAGCGCGCGCTTTTTAGTTTGCGCGCAACCAATTAGCCATTAAAGACTAGTAGAGACCTTGTTATTTTTACGTGGCATTGGAGAGATACGAATATCGAGGAAAGAGTAACGGATTTGTTACTATTGTTGTTTCATATATACTCGTTTTGAAAATATCGTATATCAATGTGGAGCTGTTGGCATTTTAAAACAGAAATTTTCATAAACTTACTTCAATATTGAATATCATAACAAATATCGAAAACAAATTCATTGTTCACATAATTATTATTCATATATTTACATTTTTACTGTATCATTAGGAAAAATATCAGTTTCTTCGGTATATACCAATAATTCTGTACAAGTTCGTGCATTATAAATCAGTTATACATCCTTGTATGTCAATTCAAAATTATCGATGTAAAGATGATGACTGTAATGGCCGGAATCAGTTTCGAAAACGCGTACGTAGTTGTTTTCTCTTTCGATGTGGCCGTTTGAACGGCTTAAATTAGAAATCTCCTGGCCTATCGTCATTCTTTGTTTCAAACCGGTTTCGCGGACGAGAGAAAACGAACTCGTCATTATTGATCCGTCAGTGATTAGGATAATAATCTGTACTGATATACGTTCCTGGCGGTAAAAGTCGGATAACGTGCATAACGGCAAAATTATTGTCGAGATAATGAATATAATTAATTAGATTACGTTTTGGATATATGCGACACAGAAGGATATATGCGTACAGAAAGATACTATCGCAACACAGCGTGGTTATGTTTTTTTTTCCAACAGATAATTGTTAAAAACATTTTCTCAATTAATAACGTATAATAGGCGTTAGAAATTATAAACACCTCATCTTCCTCTACACGAAACGTCGTACATATAGAAATTACAAATGTTTTATACTCTAAATATTTAACGAAATATCTAACTTGATTTGATTTAATTTGGCCAAGGTTCTCAACGTCGCACAACCGGAGAGATTTAATTTACAATCGGATTTGATTTAATTTTTAATTTCACATTGAAGACTCAACGCATGACGAAGGAACTATAATAAGTAGAGCATCGTTAGCTGCCACCGAAGGTGCGGCGATGCGCGAGCGCCACGAGACCGTGAACGAAATCGCGAGTAGTACACTGACAAAGGCCTTTTTAAATTGTAATGAGCTGCCAAAGAGTGAATTATGTGCCGTCCAAGTGCCATCGAGTCCTCGAGAGATGGGCGAACCCCATCCTATAAAACCCCGTCGTACACGCGTATGTGTATATCCCGGCATCCCTGTGGCCGCCGCTCGGCCACCCCACGTCATGAATATATTTACATTGATCGGCCGTCTCGGCATTTTTCATTTCGTTCGTCGTTGTGTTCGGACGAGCCGAAGTGTGTCCATCCCTTCGATACTTTATTTATATCGACGGGACGGGACGTGTCTGTCTTTTCTTCATGCAGTTTTCATCGCACGGGCACTCGCGTATGAGCGATGAATCCGGCCCGACGCTAATGATCCTTTCGTCCTTGCCCGGAAATCCCTGGAGTTTAACAAGATGGCTTCCTGGGCCGCTCCGTGCTCGCGAGATGCGTATCGCATGAGTTCCTATTGGAGTTTATTGGTTTCGAGAGAGAGAGGAAGAGGAAGGGAGTTTGCTTCGAACGTGAAGTTATATTTATAATGCGTATCTTTTTCTACCCGAGTTTCTACCCGAAAGAGACAGTGTTTCGTTAACATATCTAAAAATTTCATTAGACACAGATTTGAAAATCATTTTGGATCATCCAAATAATTATGTAGTACATTGATTTTGCAGCATTGTTCAACACGTTTGAGATTCATTATTCTGAAGTTTCAACGAATTGATTTTCAAATCAATATCTAAATTTTTCGATATTTTAGCAAAACCATTTTTTTGTGTCCGTATGATATATTTCAATTTCGATCACTTCATATCTCAAGGAATGATGTGAAGGAATGATATCGTCTAAAAAAATAATTTCCCTCGTGAAAAAATTTATCAGATTGCATCAAGTACATTTACGTACCTTTTTACAATTGCAAAATATTAATATTCCTCTCATCTCCCACTTCGTGCATCACGAATCGTCTCGTGTACTACCCTAGTAGTACGATGAAGCACACGCGCCATCAGCCCATCGGGAACACGATCGAGGAAAGTAACCTTGTGAGACCATTACACGCGGATTAATTTAAGCCGCATTTTACGTACGTACGATATTCGCGCCGGGTGCGGGAGAGCGATGCGCCGCGGACGGGCCGGTCGCTAAAATAAAAATCACGTAAAGTAGATGCGCGCCTAATGAAGGGTTAGAACGGGCGGCGGGGTACAGTTACGCGATTAAAGCCTCGATGTCGAGTATATAACGACCTTCTTTCCGCCGCGGCGGCGTGTAACCTCAGCGATAAGAGGATACGCGCGTACTCTAAATTCCGTACGCCCTTCCTGGTAATACATCGGGGGGGAGCAATTTAGCGTATGGCTCGGCGCTTTCAACGTGAGGCAGAATTTTCCGAAGTTCACCGTCAATACTTTACGTGCCTGCGCGAACCGGTCATCTACGCTCCAACCACCTCGGCTCCGTCCACAATCTAGTCCAATTAAACGTTTTTCACCGCGCTTCATCGTCTGTCCAGTATTCGGTTTATCCGCCAGAACGTCTTTTTATCGTGCCAGAACCTGAGTCGTAAAACCATCGATTACACTCCACCGATAATGAGCAGTATCCTTTATTACTCGGCTCGATATATCCACGCAAGGCTCGTTTCAATCTCGCTAAAAACTACCGCGATCAGTCCGCCGAGCGCATTGACAGAAGCGATTAGTATCGCGCATCGCGATGAAGCCAGAAGTCGAAAGAAAACAACACTCGCTTGTCTCCGTTGATTAGTCCTCGATTATTCAATCTCAGATTGATATTTTCTTACGTAACAGTCGATCGTTCAGACACGATTGTTAAACGTTATTATTATTATTATTATTATTGTTTGCTATTTATCCGTTTTAGCTTATACATGGGAAGAACGATGGTTCTTTCAAAATCGATTTTACCGACGCATCTAAAAATTTTAAGCGCGATGAGCAATGTTGCAAAATGTTTTTTTTCACGTTCCAGCAATCAATTTAAACATTTCACATAATTATTTTGATGGTCCAACAAAATTATTTTCAGATTTGTATTTAGCTAAAAGTGTTAGATACTTTAACAAAACTATTCTTTCTGTATTTATCTGGTTTCCCAAATAGTTTTAACGTCTCTCCTAAAACCTAAGAACGGAAAAGCTGCCGGTCATACCCGATTTTATGATTCGCCTAACGTGAAGAGGAGGAAGACGTCTCTCGACAACAAGAAGAGGAACTATGTAGTTACGAACGGTGACAGGGTTGAAACGCAACATCTGCGCCTCCATCTGCACTTCTCACCGATCGGCAGCTGGCGGAAGGTGAAGGAGGGAAAAGGCCCCGCGGGGCTCCGAGGAAGACGTCGAACTTTGGCCCGCAAAAGGGCTACGCACGTCTCGGCGCGTGCACAATAAATCATTAAAAAGGCGTAGCCCGGAGTGACGCCGCGCCGCCGTTAATAAACGCGCCACCAAACTGTGAATTACGGCGGCCGTGAACGAGCGGGGGTTGCACTCGCGCCCCCTCTCCCCCTGTCGCGCTCTTTGTTTCGCATCAGCCTGTGACCGAGCTCCATTAAGCGACGGGGGATGATTTACCTTCCATTCCGTGAAACACGCACTCGCAGTTATTTATCCGCACGTTCATTACAGACCTCGATTATGACGTTTAACAAGACTGCATTAACTTTTAAGATCGTTATCTTCATTTTTATCACGAGAACATCTAAAGATAAGAGCACCTATGAGTACCTATCTTCTGATGATTATAACCTGACCTCGAATTTAGAGTAGAATATATAGCATGAATAGCCGTAAAATAATCAAAAATAATGATTTTTATCTTTAAGATTTTTTTATGTTTTTATACATTCCTTAATACATACTTAATAAATTTCGCAGTTGAGTTTTGCGAGAATTCAATTTTATGCAAATGACAGGATCTAACTTGAAACAGGAATAATTATTCAAATGCTAAATCAATATTCTACATTTATATATGCTATATTTTCGTTTTTTAATAAGATATTTCTCTCAATTTTATACAACGTGCCGAGAATTTATATCTATCATCGCGTCGTCAACTTTTTAACAAGAAAAAAATCACTAATCTGACACAACGATTGAAGATACGTGCACATTTTACAGAACTCTCTCTCCACATGACTCTGCTTGATAAATACATTACTTGAGAGAAACTAAATTTAGAAGATTTCTTTTTCGTTCGAAAACAAAAAAGAATTTCTGGAAAAAGGAATTCTCTCGTCTGTTTTTTCCAACAGAATAAAATGTCTTTCGTAAAAGATGTATGCATACGCCATACATGTACGTCGATTAGAAGAATTAGGAATTAAGAATCAGGTTTCCATTATTTTTAACACGACATTCGTAAAATGCGCGAATATATTTCACTAATGGTTACACCATTCGATCGCGTGTGAACGGGAAGAAAGTTTAAAAGGCTTTATCATTAGGGTACATTACGTCCTATTACACACCGAGACGCGCCTTTTAGTGCTTAAAAACACGGACGGTATTAGTAGTTCTAATACGAAACCGATGTTAATGACGATACATCACAGCCCGGTCCCCGACCCATCGCCCTGTTCCACCCTCTCTCTGCCCTGCCTAGAAAACGTCACCATGAATCACAGCCGAGATGCTAATGTACCAATTTATCTCGTCCCGACTTTATTAAGACTTACTTTTTCTCGGCGCGAAGGGAACGAAAGACCACGGCCATCCACGCTGCTCTCGCTCATCTCGCCAGGACTTCAATTTACACACACCTATGTGCGTACAAGCGTAGTACGCGTATGTATATGCATGTAAAAAGAAGATCGATATCGGGTGGGCGAGAGAACACCTATAGACAGCGTCGAGAAACGGACTGACAAATTCCCGCGACGGAATACACGCTCGTAAATCATCGTCCGGTTTGGCGGCCGAAAGAAAGATGACGAGGTCGGTCCTGGTGGTGCTCCTCGAAATTCCTTCGGGTGTGACGCGTCGGCCCCGCTGTGCCGCATCATTGTCTCATCGTCATCGTGTTCTATATGCGAAAATCGCTACGCAGATCCATTAACGCGCCGAACGCCGGAGATAGCCCGCTTGCTATCTTGCACGTGGAGACTTCGCCAATGCTGTATTGCACTTAAGACGCCGATAAAATATTGTACTTGCTCTTCGAAAAATACTTGGTCGTCAAAGAAACGTAGTATGTTTCTAATATTAGCAATCGTTCGTATCTGCAGCAACATTGTACTTAATAAATCATGTATGAATTGTAACAACAGACGTACCGTAGTGCCTTCGATTGAGGAAATAAATATAGAAGAAATTTGCTAAAAGTAATGAAAAAAATTGGACTAGATACAAATCTGAAAATAATTTCTCGTCAAGACCGTCGGAATAATTATGGTAGGATATTTCAACTCTGATTGCTGGAATATTAAAACGACTTTTTCGTCCGTACACTGTCATCACTAAGCGTTTTTGCATAATTATTTTGATGATTACAAACAAATTCATTTTCCTGTATCCAGCTAAAAAATTCTTCGATGCTTCTTCAGCGAAAAGTACTCTCTGTGTGTAGACAAAATCTTTGAAAATTATAAGGGAATTGCAGTTAGCTGCGTCCGAAGACATCAATGAGTGTTTAGATGTATGAATACATGATGGATATTTAAAATCCATAACAAAAATTTCTATAGACTGTTTAAACTAGAATCAAGAAATATTTTCACAGTATCACAAATTTCTTACGAGCGACGCATTAGCGTGGTTAATCCAGATTGCCGATTATCCCGTCGATAGGTAGGAACACTTGTCTCGAAGGAGTGAGCAAAGTGCACCGGACGACGGAAATAGCAGCCGGGCTCTGCCATATGGGCACGACGGGCAGAATGTCGCTCGATAAATCCGGCAAGCATACAGATTTGTCACGCGCGCGAAAATAGACGTGGAATAAGCGAGGGAACCTGGACCGAGGATGTCGATGGAGCGCGATGTCGATGGCAGAGAGAGAGACGGCGGGGGATGAGCGAGATGCACATCATGAGAGAGGGTTGAGGAACGGGGATCAGACGCGGTTGGTGGGCCTCGACGTCGCCGCGTAAACACGAAGGCGCCGCGGCGCTTTACGACGCCTCGGTACCACGGCCGCTGTTTAACTTATCCGAAAGTTTCTGGCACACAGGCCATTTTCATTCTGCCGTCCGCGTAACGACGACACGCGCTACGTCGACCCGCGGCGCCTGTCGCGACGTCTCGCGAGGAGGCACCGTTGGCATCGAAACGTCGTTCGAAATTGCAAACACATTTTCGAATGTCGGACGACGTAATCCCCGTCAGCTTCTGGCTTGCAGGAAATATTTTCCCCGTATATAGAGACGTGTAAACGCGTACAACGTGACATTTGTAAGCGTAGCAAGTCAATCAAGAATATTTAGGGTCTGCTAAATTCAATACAAGTAAAACGCCTATCTAAACGCCCCCGTGGATGTAGATTGGTGCGTAAATCATCTGTATTCATAACACAGTAGATATAATTCGCAGCCATTTGAGATGTATTTACCAAAGTTAAGTAAAGTAAACACAAACGTTTCTACTTGAGAATTTAAGGTAGAAGTCCTCTTTAAGGTAGAAGTCAAATATAAGCTGCAATAAAAGTTGCTGCAAGAGAGAATCGGATGTAAATATTCTTCCTCCTTCTAAATTTAATTTTTTCCAAGTAACGTATTTATATGTCAAAGTCGTATAATGAGGAAAAATTTACTAAATCTCAATACATATTTTTTCAATAATACCAACTAAACATTTACTTACAGTAAATAAATATTTACTCATTAAAAAAAATAGTAATTAAATCAAATTAATGGTTCTTGTACAAAATATATATATTTATATACAAATTATATATGTGTGTGTGTGTGTGTGTGTGTGTGTGTGTGTGTGTGTGTGTGTGTGTGTGTGTGTG
>NW_017305525.1:382816-384328 GCF_001594115.1 Trachymyrmex septentrionalis
TATATATATATATATATGTGTGTGTGTGTGTAAATATATGTTTACATCTAGCAAATATTTAGTTAATATCACTAAAACAAATATTTATTAAAATTTAGTACATTTTCGTAGTGTACAGAAACAGTTTTGTAAAATGGTGTCTTTATTTTAACTATTATCACTATTGTATACATTAGTGATTTATTTTAAAACGTTGATAATACGATAAGTATTGACTCTCGATATATTGTACAAAGATTGAAGAAAATTCAAAGGGACAGTGTCCGAGTTGACGTCGACGGAAGGACATCGCGTCGTATCCATCAATGCATCATAGATCTCGATCTTACTCTCGCGCGGCAATTCTCGGGATTAGGATTAAATATTGATGGCGTTGGCTGATACAGATTAATGTACATTCACCGGCACCTCGATCTCCTCAATCTAGCTGAGCGTTATTTGTCTCTCGTCCTTCGTTCAGGAGAAACAGGAGGGTCCCCTTTTTCCTTTCCTCGCTCCTTCCACGACGAAGGACGAAGAGGGATCCCTGATTACCACCTCGGACGCGGCACGGATTGTCGAGTTCTCTTATCTGCTCCGTTTCTCTCTATATCGTGCCGAGTTCCCGTTCTTGCTGCGTTCCCTTAACCCCCTCGCTCTTCCAGCCCCGCCAGCCTCGTTCTACTTCGGTTATGATGAACGGTGTCGCTGGGGGAGGCATTTATCCCCGAGATACAGCATCCTGGGGGAATCTATTAGCGTAGCCCTGGATAGATGTGAGCTTATTTACCCTCGCGATAACGCGATCGAATTATCTCGAGAAGCCGCACGGAGATGCCCAAGATGCCTCTCGATGAGATTTAAGATGAGAAATATACGTCGAAGAAACCAGATAGAAATAAAAAATGTGCTGACACGAGAGAGGTATATACCTATATAGAGGTAATTCTTATGATTATTTTAAATTTATTTTTTTCTATTGCAACACTCTCAAATGTATGTTGTATCAGACGATTATCGTTACTGACTGTGGTAGTTCTTCTTATAGTTTTATTTTTATAACGTTAGGTAAAATAAAATTTAACTCCCGCGCTCAAGTAATAGGCGTGCACGAAGTAATTCTAACAACGCTCGAACTGATATCGAAAAATCCACTAACCGCCCGCACGTAAACTTGCACTTTCCCGCTATTAACGAGTACAGTATGATCGTGATTTAATATTGCGCACGGTTTCACTAAAAATAATCGATCGTAATCGATCGACGGACGGAAGGCAGAATCGCAGAGCGCGCGGTCTCATCGCGGAAGTACTGTGACGAGAGAAGAGAGCCGAGCCGAGATTAAAAGAGAGTTGCTGCGTAACGAGCGTTCCGGCCGTGATCGTTCGCTGTAATTAATGGCCAGACATTGCGCCGGGACAGGCCGCGTCGTGTAATAATTGGTAATTACTCGCGGTAATTAAATAATCGCGTTTATCGCGATGTGCGATCGATCAGCTGGGTGGCCCCGAATCGGCAAACCCTCCCCCTCTG
>NW_017305525.1:384399-396549 GCF_001594115.1 Trachymyrmex septentrionalis
CCCCCGCGCCCTGTTGCGCCGCTCGCGAGAACGACGCGTTCTCGTCCTCAACGAGACCGGGACGATAAATCTCTTCGAGTTTACTCCCGCCTTGGCGGTTTGCCCTGAAATTCGAGCGCCGCGAGATAATTCGTTCCGTTGAACGAAGCCCGAGCATCGAGAGTGGTTTCCGTCTTCCCGTCGTTCGCGCCCGCGAGTACTCGGCCCTTATTTTCTCACTTAGAAACACCATTCGACGCCGCGTCTAAACGCCAAGTGTGACTTCGAATTCTATTTGCCTAATGACCGGTTTCGCCGACGTCTGTTAACTTTATCCTCGGCTTAAATCGATTAATTCTCTTTTTCCTACGATTTAAATAGGAAAGCTACAAGAGAGCAAGAACAGATTGAGCTACCTTGATAAAGCGCGGCTAAATGTGAAATTTATTACTTTTATTATTCTCTTATCGTACCGATAATACGTAGCTTGGGATGCATTAAGAAATCTCGAGAAAGTCTTTTTTTTTTTTTTATTATATGTAGGGGGTGTTTAAAGAAACCATTTGACAGATGCGTATGGCAGGTAGTACACATCATACACCTACTGAATAAAAGAACCTTAGTTCGGTGTTTACTTGCTGTATTTACAAAAGCTTTTCCACATGCCCTCCTTCCGTATATGCATCTTTCTTCCTTGGCATCTTCTTACAGAGTTCTTCTTACAGTTCATAAACATCGCATGCGACACATAGAAACCAGTAAGTCATTCATGATGCCAACATACAAAAATGTTGATATCTCAGAAACGGTTGAGCTCTCGACCTATGTTTACTAAGGTCTTTTTACTCAATATGATACGTACTATCTACCGTACAAACGCTGAATGGTTTTTTTCTAACACCCTGTACATATCAGGTATTATTATAAAACTCATTTCTTTGTCTTCGTAAAGGAGGCGAATTGGTTCTCCTGTAAAATTAGAAATTTATTAATGACTTGTAATACATTATCAAACATCAAACGTGTGAATCGCATACTTAGAGAGACATTCGTCATATAATTTGAAAAATGGACGGCCAACACCTTTCTCTCGTCTGGCGTAGCCAGGAGAAACGCGGATTAGTCTACGCGATATCGGGGCAAACAAATGGCGCCATTCTTCCGAGAAACGTTCCACTTAATAATACGGATAACCCCGACGTCCGTTTTTCATCTGTAAAGACGTCCAGTTGCTCCTTCTTACGCATTTGTCAGTCGCGGTCAGTTTTTGCAAGCGTCGCTGTTCGTGATCGGCCTGTCGAGTCGAGAACTTTCCACTTCCCTCCTTTTCGGAAAACAGTCAAAAGGGCACTTTGAATGATAAAGCTAACTCATAAGTATTCAAAACTGTGAATTATTTACGCACGTAGGAATCTTACGAAGTATTTTCTTCGGTTAGCTTTATCCATTTTCTTTTATAAACGGATTTGTGATAATGTGATTGGTACATTTAAACACTTGTGAAAAAGGCGTTTTAACAAATTTATTATAAAGAAAATTGATTCAAGATTTGTCAAGAGAAAAATTCTTTGGTTTTTAACCAAAGAAAGAATAATTAGTCGGAAATATTAATAATTCTTTGAAGATAATACACAGTGAAACTCAAAGACCTGATTTTTTAAGGGTTTGTGGGTTGTTGTGATCGCTAAATTCGATTCTGACCTTGGAATAAAAATATTAAAAGAATCTAATTATTGTGAAACTTGATTTTAGGAGGTATTGCTGAGTTTGAATGTAGTGTCTGAAAGTGTCGAATTTCAAACGGATAATCTCCAATGAAAAGGGGGATCTAATATCGTAATCATATTGCCGTTTGGAAATTAGTACTAACTCTTTACGTAGCATAAATGAGCTTCTTCAAATCAAACAAAACTGAAAATCTAACGTTACTTTGTAATTAAAAATTTCCAAAAACGAAGTTTTACGATAATTAGATTTTTTTAAAATTCGTTTTGTTTTTCTAATTGCCTCTTGTTGGATTTTAAAATATTTTATATTTTCTCTCAGATTCGAATAAAGGATTATCAAATCACCCTATAGATCATTTTCATAAAAATTGAAACAGTTTATATATAGAATAAAAAGGGACGACCTAAATAGTATCATCTGTCCACAAATATTGTTAATACGATCAATAATTTTACGCTGAAAGTATCACAATTCCATTATAATATTTTCGGTTGTTATAGCTCACTTAAAAATTCGAAATCGCACAGGACGAGATTAAAACGTTTCTCCCAGTTATTTTATATATTATCTGAAGCGATAATTTGTTAGTGAAGGCGCAAAAGAGGACTAAAAAGACGGTCGTGCAGCTGCTAAGCGGCAGACAGAATTGTGGGGACTATTTGACCGCAAGGGAAGAGAAGAGGATGCGGTCAACGGGGTCTTCACGAGATTAATGTGTCGCCTGCTATCACCGGTGATTGACAGCCCCGTGACCGCGACAAAGCGCCGACGTCCTAACGTACCATCTTAACCCTTTCCCGTCGTCCCTCTTCGGCCTCTTAGTTTGCACACCAACGGCGACTTCTTCGGGAACGTCGAGAGAGGTGCGCGATTACGGCCGCAACTGTCGTGCGTTATTGAAAGTTTACCTCGTTTATTTTACGATGGCTTTCATATATTTTCTTTACCGTAGTTACGTGTGCTTCGTCAAATTTCGATTGAATGTTATCTCGAAGAATATTTCAGTTAAAATGTGAATTAATATTTAATATTTACGTGTTAAATTAATGTTTTAAATTAAAAACCCAAATTCTTTTTAATACATAAATTATGGTAAACGTGCGCGTAATTCTTGCCCTGATACATTTAAATACCGAGAACATTGCAGAGCCTAAAGCCGCGTCCGAAGAGCTTCCCGGAGCGGAAGAAAAGTTTTATGAAACAGGCGTAGCATTGCTTTCGAGTCGATCCCGCGGGTCTGTCGGCAATTAGCCGGGTGGTCGCGGGGGTAATTAGATGAAGGTTTAATTGCAGGCACACTGCCTCGTCGTAGCTCGTAAACGAGAAAAGCTCGCCTGTCTCCGAGGTGCAATTCCCCGCATATTTACATCCCCCGCGGGACGCGAAAGGGCTGCGGAAAGGGATATAAGGCAGGAGAAAAGGGCCCGAGTGCGGCGGTGGCGTAGGACGAGAGAGAAGCCGGCGAGACGGTCCCTTTCGACGGTTTTACCGTTCCCCCTGGCCGTCTTAAAAGAAAGGGTTAATTAAAAACAACAAAAGCTATCCACGCCATTAGCGCTCGTTTGTATGCGCTGCGTTAGCGTTACATCCGGAGGGGAAGGGGTAAGGGTTCTTTTGACGTACGACTTTGACCTTAACGAGGTTACGCGTAGCGTCGGTAGCAGCATCTCTGCTAGGGATCGATATTAAGGTCGGCGATCGATCGGCTAATGAAAAAATATATTCTGATCTTGGGAGGAGTTTCGAGCTCGACATTTCGATCGCACGTGCGTGCGAATTTTCTTGGTTGCGTTTACTCTCTCTTACTCTCTTGGTGAGACTGCACTTCTACGCACGAAGGGGTGCTAGAAGGAACTTCCACATACGCGAGCCACGGATATTTTGACGTGCCACAGACAACGTAACTGAATCGAGAGCCACGTTACATCCTCAATTTGACGAACGCAGATAATTATCCAGCTGACCGAAATCACCGCTGACGTTTCGCGTTTCTCGATATCGGTGATTTAAAACCAAATAGGACAGTGTACAGGAAGAGTCGTTGTTATAGCTTTACCAAAAATACTGAATTTCTTAAACGTTCTAAATATTTCTGTAAAGTTTTAGCGAAAATTTCTTTAAAGTTTCTTAATGCATAGATGAGCTTGTAGAAAAAGAGAAAAGTATTACGTAGAAATATATAGAAAATTGATACTTATTTATAGTAATTACAATTTTCATGCAAAATGAAATAGTTTTAATCGATCATTTATTATATTATATTATACATATATTTATTACTATAATATTTTATTATAAATTTGTATTTTATACTTAATTTATTAAATATTTACACTATTTGGTATTGGATATTAATGATACATTTGTGCCGAATGAGGGTTTAATAATGCACACACATTATTTTATTCCACACATTTTTACATCACTTAACTTACTTAACTTTCTTCCGTCCAGAGTTGTACAATACAGATAATTTCACGAGTATAAAAAAAGCCAAAAATTTTAATTGGAACTTCGCCACCGAACTTTCTTTATTGCTATAATGCTACTTCGCTTTGCGGCGTTCCTATTAATTACATTAAATCTCGCGAATCTCACAGGCGGTATCCTCCTCGTGCCAGATTGTTGATTCCGCGACGGTCGCAGCTAGGAATTTACTAAGATGGATGAGGACGTCGTGTCGGCTCGTGCCACACTCCGTAACGTAGTGGTAATTAGCAAGAACTTGGAGTGGCCTCCGAGTTCGTTCAAAGTTGCTTCGGCTAAGTCCACGTCCGCCGCGGACTCTTATTTCGCGCGGAATTATTTATCATCATTGTACCACTTTGCCGTCCACGATAGGTTATGAAGCGAGTATCTCTCCCAGGGGACTTCCAGATATTATTCTAGAAAGCCGTAGCTAGATTAATTGAATTGGTCATTGCAACAAGGACATGTGTGCCGCAAGAGATAAATTTTTATGAGTATAAAACAGGAGAGAAATTAGAATAGGCTATTACATATATTTATGAACAAGATTAATGAAATCGAATTGAATGTGCATTTACAATTTAATAAATTGAGATATCGAGTTTTGATGATACAATAGTCATTAAATTTTTTAAAAAAGTACAACCATGTTATTTCCGAGATAAAAAAAAAAAGACAAGAAAGCTATTAATTATTAAACAATTTATTAGATGTATCAATCTTGAATCGTACGCTTGCAATTTACTTTCGTTTAAGTCGAAACGCGGTTTGCTCAAAATCATGAATCGACGTAAGTCGCGGTCGTATCCCATTCGTAAAACCGGCGGGGTGATTTCGCGCGGTAGATAAGCGCGGAACGAGGCGCTGCGCGAAAATAAAGCGGGACGCCGAGAAACGGTTCTGTAATTACACGTTCGGAAGTACGCGGCTCTTGCAGATTGACATCAAGCTTTTCGGGGCCGCGCCGGTACGCTCTCCGCGGCCCCGAGCGTGCATAAGAAACTTTGTATTACCGGCCCGAACGTAATTTCTGCGAAACAGTCGCGTTATCAGTGCAAGGCTTCTTAAGCGTTGAAAAAGCTATTGCGCTTATCGCGGCTCGATCTGACATTCTCTCCACGAGGACTCTCGAACTCTCCTAATTTCCAAGCACGGGGGGGAGAAGAGCGCGATATTGATCGTCTCGAACGAAGAAGCGTATTCGGATCTTTCTCTCTCTCTCTCTCTCTCTCCTTTCCTCTTATTGTCTTCATTGAATGGCCGGTGCCCCAATCTGACGATACTTCGCGATAAATAGCCGTATCTATTCCTCGAGGTGACTGCAAGAATCTCCGTCGACATTTATATGTCTCCCGTATATTCCTCTTGTTCCCCGTCTTCATCTCAGCTACGTCGGCTCTAACCGGAGTTATCTCCCCCGCAAATATATATTAATGCGAGTGATATATCAGCTAGCCCCGCGAGGGACAAAACCTTAAATATTGGATAAGTTGGTCCGCGGTCTCGGCCCGCCGAGACCGAATCTCGGTGATGGATGGCCTGCCGCTGACTGTCATAACAACTTCGGCGTTGGTTGCCCGATACTCGCGCGACGTTCGCATTGTTCAAAAGATCGAGAGGTTTATGAGTAAAAGTCACTGTTCGTAATATGAAGGAAGAACAATACGGAAGATACAACTTTTGTATTCAGTGATAACAGATATTGATAATTTTTGATTACCGCGGCAGACTTTAGTTCAATTTTGCTTCTTAGAAGAAAAGTAAAAAAAAATATCTATATATGTACTATATGTTATTAAAAAAATATACAACGTATACTATCATAAATTATATATAAATATATACTTTATGATAGAATACAGTCTGAGACCTGTAGAATATATTTGTAGAAATAAAACGTTGTCTGTATATCAATGTAGATATTTAGAAATGTAGCGGACTTCCGTTTTGCTTTCTCACATTTATCAATGAAAATCCACGCGTACGAGCTACCGTTAGTTTTAAGGATTGATAATTGGTTGGCCGGTATCCTGGAATGTTCTGAACGAGCGTTTACCTAAAGGCAGTATTCTATTAGCTGAGAGAGGCCAAGTAGTGTCACGTCGACGCACCCGTCCCTCGAGGATCAACCCTTTGCCGGCCTCTGCATAATCCACGACCCCGCAGAGACCCAGCGCGAAATTAGAGGCCCCTTTCCAATCCGGCATCCTCCAGCGCCGCGAGAGATGATTTAGGGCAGAATTATCAGGAGGAATCCAATAACGAAGACCGCGGAATATGTACCGCGGTGAATTAAGATCCGGACGCGTCTGTCCCCTCGACAGAATGCCAAATAAGAAGATGCCAACAGTCTCGTGAAATAATGAGCAAACGCACGCTCTATAATACGCTCTATAATTCATTGTCAAACTTCGGCAAAACCAGACTAACGCAAGTTACTCGATAGAACGTTCACTAACAATAAGAGATATCACATAAAATAATGTCAATTCTTTAAGTCAAAGGGAACACAATTAAAAACATATGATTTCCGATTTTATTACTATCAATGTGAATTAAGTAAAGATCACTTCTATCAATCATTAAAAGTCAATTAACTCATAACTTTACAGTCCATCCAAATAGCACTTGTATCATTCTTTTAAGGTTTTAAAAGAGATTACGATATCTTTTATAAACGTGACACATTTTGAGCTGTGTCACTTTTGTAAATAAAAAAGAGACATCTACAGAGAACAGACAGAATTGAGACAGTTTTGGTCATTAAAGCTTACGGAAGAAATTGTTTTATATTTTCAATTTAGTTATTTCATCTGATTAAGGTAGATAAATATTATATATTATGTAACGCGAGATGGATTGTTCTGAGTTTGTTACAATTTTGTAAGATATCGAACTTGTTACAACTAAAAAAAAATGCGGTTTTTTAACGAGTTATGAAAAATAGAAATGACAAAAATGATATTTAATTATGTTTCTAACAGATATTCTTTTTGCTGAATATATTATTTGATTAGCCGATAGTTTTCTATTAAATTGAAAAAAATATTTTTTTTTGTGAAACACTTAATGTTTCGACACGTGTCATTTTTTTTAAACAAGGGAATTATATTTGAAAATTAATTATAAAAGTTAAAAAGCTATCTTCGTTAAAGTCTAAAATGTTGCTCTTTGCGAAAGATTGAACTGTTTTACGCTGCCATTGTCATTCACGTCATTCTAGTTTCTCACGAATATCACGAGACTTTCAATAGAGCGAGGGAACGCGCTTTCGAGGAAGACTCGAAATCTTACATAGAACAGATGCGCGTGAAAGAGCCGAGAGCATTCGCTGTTAAAATATCGATATAAGAGTACGTCAGCGGAATTTGCATGGCGGGGAACGCACGTGAGGGACGAAGAACGATCTCGCGTATATCGCGTATCTTCTTGCTCCGCAGAATGTCCGATTGGGGAAAAAAAAATTCGGTAAATGTGCAACAAGCGTTCGTGGAAGTGATAACGCCCGATGTCACGAGAAGGGTTATCGGGCAAAACAACCGGCCTATGACATCGATCAGTCTGTGTCATTTGATGAACCTCGAGCATCGCTTAACATTAATTATTATTGCCTCTTCGACACTCTTCAGCGGCTGTGTAGAAAACATTATGTTTGTCGCGATAACCATGATAATCCCAGCCGGTTCGTGGAGGCCTCTCCAGGCCACCGGCTGTCGTCTCTTTCGCGCGTTTGTGTTGGAAATGATCCACTCACATTCTTGTTAACAGTGTTGAATTTTTTAACATATCCGAGTGTTAATTTAACATAATATAATTATGTTATTTAAAGATGGTGTGTTAAATTGATATTCAACATTTCTTATTGTCAAAATAACACAATTTATGAGTAAGTGAACAAATAACATAAAAGTAAAGTGTTTTAAAATATTAATTCGAGACGAATGAATATATAAAATATGTATTAATTTAATATATCATAAATGTTACTGAAAAATTTTACTGAAAAAATATGCTTTTACGGTTTGTTTACAAATTGTGTCAATATTACCTTTTTTTTTTTTGTATTTATTCTTTTACCTAAATATTTGTGTAACTTTTTAACATATTTATTTTCTGTTAAATGAACCTAAAAATTTGAATGGACATGCGATTTATATTTTAAATTTGACATATTTTTTCCAATAATGCGTGTTACGAAAACCGATCGGTGCTCAGTCTATTTCTCTCGTGACAGATAGCAATATCTGTGTCATTAAAATTTTGCGACGCACTTGCAGTGATCTTTCTTCATGCAATTCAGCACAACGTACAAATGCGTTTCATCTCCATCGTAAAAAATTACATGTAAATATTACAACAATTACAATGGGTAATTTGGGGACTATCTATTAAAGATAGTTCCCAAATTACAAACACATATAAGTAAAGTTATATCTTACTAAATAAAATTGTCCTTTTTTATGGTGATTAAATAATTTGCGTTATTAAATTTACAATTAAAGTTATATTTGTAGGCATATTTATGTAAATTAAGAATCTTATATTTTTATTATATAATATAAATATTATATAAATTATATTTTTAAAACTAGTTATCGATATATATACGAATGTAAAAATACAAATATAATATTATCATTATATTGCATAACATTTAACTATGTATATTTACATAATTAGAGGGAAAAGTATTAATTTTTCATTTAAAATGCATAATTTTATATATTTCTATCATAATAAATTGTGTAATTCTTACATATTTTTTTTTACAACGTAATCTATAGTGTATAGTGAATATAAAATATGATTCTTTTTACGAATAAGGAATTATATATCATTATTTTAGAATCTGGAGAAACCATTTCGAATCTTCTTAAATAAGACATGCCTTCGCTTATGTTTTATCTACAGAGCGATTGTTTTATTTAATTCCTGACAGTGTAAAAGAAATTATACCAAAATGAGATAATTGCGATTGTGGCCACGAACATAAAATAATGAATATTACTATTATCATCCATATTTTTACAATATTTGACAATATAATAATTTTTAATATTTTAACGTAAACTTTTTCAGAGTATTCGCGGGATATCGATTTTGCAGGTTTATTTGTTTCTCCGCAATATTTGAAGAGAAGAAAAGCGAAAAGAACGCCGCACTTTTCGATTTAAACGATATGTATCGCGTTCCGAGTAGCACGAAACCGCCCCACTTCGCAGCACCTAATATAACTCGCTATTCGATCGCATGCCTCCGGTTTTACGGTGTAAACAGACCGTTGGCGAGGCCCCGTCACTACGCGGATAAACTCGCCTTGACAGAGTGCAGGTCCCCCAGGAAATACTCGACCACGAAAATCCCGCAATACCCGTCGACGTGAATCCCATTCCACGAGAGCCAACGAGAGAAAAAAAAAAAGAGTCGGGGATCAATTTTCCTAGGACTGGTCAACTATATGGCCGAGAGCAATTGTTGTTACAGCGAAATTGGCACTGTGCCACCTCGGTGTTTCTCGCATTGTAAATTTGGACGGAGAAATAGTTATAGAGGAGCCATTACCCTGATTTTATATAATTTACGAGTTTTTGATTTCTCTCTTCATTATTGATAGATTTCCGGGATAAAATTTAATTAGTTGATTCACTATTACTATAATAATAGCAATTTATTATTATCAGCATTTTATGCTAAAGAGATCAGATGGTTTTCAATTGGTGTATCATAACACGCTGCGAGAAAAAAAAAATCTACAAGTATATCGCGAAAATGTTAGAGAAAGTAGCGAAAAAATTTGGAAGTAAAAAATTGTATTATATTGTGTTTACTCTCATTTTAATCAAAGTGATATCATCGTCGCGGTAAAATATCGTTCTTAAAACGATAAAATAAAAGATAAAAAAAACTTTGGAACTTTTTATTTCACGATCTGAATGTCGTGTTAACGATAAAAGATCTATCAGATCACGCTGAGCGTGCATCTAACGATATATCTTGACAAAGACTTGTTACTTGTGTGATGTGCGAATTGAAAAAGGTTGAAAAACGCTGCTATGGATACGTTTAAAAAAAATAGCATTTTTATCGAAATCTCTACTTTACGAGCTCGAGTATCCATTTGATCCGTTTCCGTTGGTTCCGAGACATCATCTCGCTTGAGATTCCGAGTGGAAAGCCGTCGATTGCCGTGCGCGTTGGATGACGACTTACGCGGATCGGCGAGCGAGAGCGGCGTATGCACAGATTATGAATGGAGGCAGTGTGCGGTCACGTCAATGCGTGAAGCGTGCGTGAGGTTAGTTACGCATCGTTTGCCGGCCCCAGGGGTGTGTTCACTCCCGAGTAACTTACACCGAACGAGCGGGCACGGTGCTGCGGGGGTGCTATCACAACATGGGTCTCGCGTTACCAACGCAAGCAGCGATCGAAGTCGCGGAACGCGATAGGGACGGGGAAAACATCACTTTTGTAACGGGAGAAGTCAACGACACGTCAGCGTCTTAGCTGTTACAGAAGTGGCGTGGAAGGATTTGTTTTTCCGAAGACGATGGGCGGTGCGGTAAGACGAAAGGAAGAGAGGGAGAAAGATGGACTGAACAGAGGAGAACTTAACGCGGATTAAAGGCGGTGCTACCGAAGGACCTCTGTGTTCTTTTCACGCGCTGCATCGAGTCAGCAGTGACAAAAACAAGACATCGTAGCTCGAGCCATGTATTATGGATAGGCATCCGGACAGAGATCCGTTTGTGTTCACGCTATCGTCGTGCAATGGCGTACGTCTCTCGTTGAGACGTCGGACGAGGGTTGCTATCGCGTTTGTCGTCCGACAACTGGGAACAACACGAGTGTTTAAAGGAATGTGGTGAAGATATCTAAGAGACCGTCTAATATTTCAGACATCTGCTCGATGTCTGAGACGACTTTCGGGCAACCTTTTCGTTTGACAAGCCATCAGATGTGATAATCGTTGCGTAGAAAACGTCTAGTATGGTGTCGATTAGTTTTTACTAATTCAATTGAAATGTTTTTATTTTATTTTTACAAAATTGTATTCGAAGTTATAGCAAATGATTTATGTTCGATAATATGAAGTGTGGTTGTTCAAAATTATGTATCTGTGCATGGAAGTGACGATTTTGCTGAAGTATTTAAAAATTCAGCTGGATACAGATCTGAAATTAATTTTGTTGGAATATCAATA
Source organism: Trachymyrmex septentrionalis (assembly GCF_001594115.1). Classification (NCBI taxonomy): domain Eukaryota; kingdom Metazoa; phylum Arthropoda; class Insecta; order Hymenoptera; family Formicidae; genus Trachymyrmex; species Trachymyrmex septentrionalis. The sequence continues at coordinate 395,777 of NW_017305525.1, forward strand.
CGTTATATATAAAACGCTCAAAACAGTTGCTGGAGTGTCAAAACTTTTGAACAGCGTCGTTTATTATATTTCATAATTATTTTGGTCTAATAAAATTATTTTTGGATCTAGTTGAATTTTTACAGATACTTCAATAAAATACTTCGAAAAATTAGAATGTAGAGACAGATTTTTTTTTTCTTATAACTAGAGAGAGAGAGAGAATAAAATTTTTCAATAACTATTTTCTTCCCATATAAAGCCCCGTTATATTATATCATAAAATCAGTCGATTAGAATTCCCAGTGAGAATATCCTTCGATGTAGTTCAGGAACGAGGTCTAATTCTCTCGGTAAGTGGCACATCCGTCGAAGTCGAGGCTACACCAATGCCGGCGCATAATTTCAGTGAAGGCGCAGCCATAAGGGGAACGTTGAGTGGTGTATGCTGTCGAACGCAGTTAATAACTGTCTAGTAACACAGTGGCAATGTTTCTTTCGCCCGAGTCTTGCCGAGCCGGTGATAATTAGCATCACGTTGTACAGTAATATCGTACACTTGACCGAATCGTTTTACGGCGCGTCGCGGCCACTTTTGTATATCGAGTATCATCTCTCCGTCACCTGTAATTGGATATATTATAACAATAAACTTGAATACCTGACCTGCTTGAAATTCAAACCGGAAGAGAACACTCCATCGTACGTGCAATAAAATATAAATGAATCTCTCTAAAATCTGCTTTCGAAAAAATAACGTTAATGTTCTGCGACAGAGAGTACAACAAGGTGTA
>NW_017305525.1:396649-397096 GCF_001594115.1 Trachymyrmex septentrionalis
TAAATAAATCTCTCTAAAATCTGCTTCCGAAAAAATAACGTTAATGTTCTGCGACAGAGAGTACAACAAGGTGTATATCGGCAATAATAGAAAATGTTGCATTTTGCATCTTTCACCGCTTATTCGAACAACTATCGGCAATATCGCGAAGGAGAAATCGACTCGGAATTCTATTTGGATTGCGTCCGTGATGTTTCATGCTAATTCAGCGATATCCGGTATACATCAATGCGATCGCGATGCGATGGAGAAGCCGCAATACGCGTCTGCAATCTGTGCGACTGTCTCGGCTCGCTCAATTTACCGCCGGATACATGCGAGATCCGTTGCGAACGGCGGACAGCATGTGCTGGCGGGAGATAAGAGAAATTATCGTTAAAAACACGCCAGAGCGTGTCCGCTGTCGGCGCACGACTCCCTTTTTCGTCCTGCATCGTGAGGGGGGGG
>NW_017305525.1:397112-416332 GCF_001594115.1 Trachymyrmex septentrionalis
AAAAAAAAAAAGCATCCGCGGTCGCGCGCTCGACGAAACGACACCGACCCCGTCGCGTTGCATCGGGGCCGGGGTGACTCGGGTCGACGGGGGATCCATTATCTCACCCGCGTCTCCCGGCTCTAACGAGGTCCCCCGCGCGAAATTAATGAAACGCAGAAGGGCCGTGGCCGGGCACGAAGGCGCGCGCGTGTGGATAAGTTATTATTAATGAGCCGGCCGCGCGGCCATTTCTGCCCGGCGGTGAATGAAACGCGTCGCGCGGGACCACATGAGTGATTTCACTACTCCAGTACTCCACTTGCTTTTTGCGACGCGACGAGGCGCGCTAACGAGAATCACCGGCGCGCCTCGCGATATCAGAGCTCATCGGAGGAAGTCGTGGAATTCTTCCTAATTATGCTAAGAACCGCGAATGCGGTCGCTCGAAATTTTGAAAAAAAAAATGAAATCCCAATTCTTCGTCATCGTCGTACGAAATTTATTATGAAAATTGCTAAATTCTTCTCTAATTTTGTTAACGGACAGATTTCGCTGAAATATCTAACAATTTAGTTGTAGATGTAGATCTAAAAATAATTTTGTTCAACTATATTAAAATAATTATGTAGAAATTTTAAGTATCACGAGCAATGCTACGAAAAGTTTTGACAGTTTAGCAACAAGCGTCCTATATAATTATCTCAATGATTTGATAAAATTCTTTTTAGATGTAAGTATCTAGTTGTATTTTTAGATATTTCAGCGAAAACCTCCTCCTGTGTAATTTTATTATTAAATTAGGAATTTTGGATATTACATGTCAGCAATTAGCAGTTCGTGTATGCAAAGCAAAAATGTAAGTTGATAAGGCAAGAAATATTAGAGCAAAAATATTACAAAATTATATGATAATATACAATATATAATTAATTTAATATCAAGTGATAAATACGTTTCGACTGCACAGAGTCTTCTTCAATTTATAATAACAATAGTTTTCAAATTGATATAACATATTAAAGATTACATGTTAATACATTTTCCAGACACACCGGAACGATTTGAAAACTGTAATTGAACTAATATTGCAGTCGAAACGTATTCATCTACACATATCTTGAATGTCACTTGATATCAGATTATACATATCATCTTATTATCTTGTACAATAATATTTTTGCTCGTTAATTTTTAACCTTGTCAACTTGCATTTTTATTCTGGACATTATTTTAAGCTTTAGAGAAATTGAAATTTTCTCTCTCAGTTATATTACGAGTCGCGAGATTTGGAAAAAAAAGAGAGTCAATTTAAAACTGATAATATGAAGTAAAACGTTTGGACGAGAGAACATGATGAGATAATCGTGAAACGTTATCGATAAAATTAGAGAGGAGGGGACAGAAGGAGGATAAGAGTGCATTTGCTCAGTCCATTATTTCGCAACGGAGAAAAATAAAACCAACCGCACATAATCCGCTGGTAATCCGCCGAATACACGTCCGCGGCGCCAAGGGCGAATTACTTTAGTTCGCAACTTCGTCCGATAATCACGGTGGTGGGCCCCCCCCCGCGTACCACCAACCCCCTTTTCCTTTCGTCGTTCTCACCCCGCGCTCCTCGCGTTCTACCTCCTTCGCGAGGCATAAAAACGGGCGTTCCATAATTGATTTTGTTCTTCGAAAGTTGGCATGCGCACCCCGACAACGCATGTCGGGGGTGGTAGAGGCGGCGGTGGAGACGGCGGTAACGCGAAACTTACGAAAAGCCTCGGTACCGCCGTGCTCGAGTGGGTCTCGAAGCCGTTAAAAGTTTTGTAACGATCTCTCACGGAAATTCCCGATCGTCCAACCGCTCGCGAACTTCCAGCTCTCACCCGACAATGAGAGAACTAAGGGGGCTAAGGAACTGAAGAGGAACGCATGGCCGAGGGGCAGAGACGGGGACTGCCGGCTCCGACTGAAGACTCCGACCGCCCTCGCGTCGCTCGCACTTCCGGTCTGAGTTTGCAAGGGGGTGGAAAATTGCCGCGATGAGAGGACGACACTTGAACGAGGGCCGTGTTCACCGGGTAACGATAATTAAACTCGCGAGCATAGAACTGCAAAAATACGAAAAATACGCTCGAATTAAATCCATCGATTACCGTCTTACGCGTTTTTATCGCGTGTTGATCGATGTCAGTAACACAAGATTAACGTCAAAATTTGTAGTTATTTTAAAAAGAAATTATACATATACTTGTATACATTGCCACGTTACAGTGCTTCGTTTGCAGCTAATTCTAAATTAAAAAAGTTAAAAACAGCCTTATCGAAAGTATTAATATTAATTATGGTAGAAATTTGAGTGAGTGCTTTGTAATTATAAAAGAAAACTAACTGATCGAATTAATGCAAATGGTGCTTTAAATCAAACGATTTATTTAGTATTTAGTTTCTACTTGATTTTTTTCCTGTTCTTCCGTTGCACGCAAAAAGAATTATTATCAATAGTGATTTTATGTAATTGCTGATATTTTTATACCTGCTCTAAATACATGAATATATTGCTAATATTATTAAAAAATAGAGAAACTAGAATTATTTATTACATAGCACACTCTTTCAAATACCTTTACTTTCGACCACTTATGGCTTTTCTACAATTGTTTGACTGAAAGAAACCATATATTGTGACCGCGTGCTAATAATAGTGAACGTTTGGAATTCAACGTCGTATTTCTGCGAAAACTTTCGAAATATTTAACTTCGCGGTGAGAGGGTTAACGACCTTACGTCACCGTCTTCCTATTCGGTCGCATTTTCACTCGTACGGTGTTCACACCGACCGAACAGCGCGGTCGTATCGCTTAAAGTTGTAGTATGGCGACAGAACTGGCAATTATTATCGTTGTATTACCACTGTAAGCGTGCGTGGCCGTCATTGGAATTACCATATACTGTTATTTCGAATCCGCTTTTACAGTCGCCTCTAATGATAGTGGCGTTATATCTTCCGTCGACCCTTCTCGAAGCTCTTCGCCACCGGCCATCAATCTGGCCGTGATGGTAAAACGACTTCTCCTTTGGCACGACGGCCACGAGGTAGATGTGTATCTAATCTGTTGTATTAATCGATAATATACCATTTTTATGAGATTAATTTTTATAATTTTTTCTTGTCTAATTTATAAGTAAGCGCTCTACCTTTCTTTCTTTATACACAGCTTTTAGTCTTTAATTTTGAATAACTTAGTAACTGCAACACTCGCGTTACAATTGATTTTTACAATTTATTTTTATTATCTTAAAATCCTTGAGATTAAAAAAGAAAGAGTTTTTTTTTTATCCGTACAATGAAATTTAGTATTGCTAAAATTTCATACTTTTTAAAGATATTATATTATCTTAAGTAGAGCTACACGGAAAGACTACTACGGTTTTGTCGAAGTGTCTAAAGATGTAGTTAAATATCTGAAAATAATTTTATTGGATCATCAAAATAAAATTACATAGCATGCTTAAGCACTGATGACACTGCAGAAATTTTTAATATTCTAGCAGCCATTCTACATGATTATTTTGATGATGCAAATAAAATGATTTTCAGATCTATATCTGATAGCTGAAAATGTTTAGATCGAAACCGTTCTTTCCACGTGGAAATGTTAATTCTGGCCGGAATAAATCTCTTCGAAATTGGGCAGAAATTATTACCGTTACAAAATATACAATCGACTACAAAGGCGCCGATAAGTAGCACTCCCGACTGCCGCACGAAATGCTTTGTAATATTATCTTGCTGAACGCCTTTGCTAATGTAGTATGGCATTTGTCGAGGAGAAAATCACGCCATGCAGCAGAACGCAGTTAATATGGCAGTTAACGCAGCTTTCACAAAGCATATCTCTTTTTCGTGTCCCGAGATAGACGGCGACGAGGAGGACACAAGGCGGATCCGTCGCCACGGAGCCTTCTCGAAGTAGGATTCGAGCGAGCAACCGCTCGGCATTTCAAAGCCGACGGTCCACCTCGTATAAATCATCCTAATAACCGTGCGGTTCCATCTGCGGACTCGCCAAAACGAATATATACATATTGCACGTACATACGCTCTCTTTCTCTCTCTCTCTCTCTCTCTCTCTCTCTCTCTCGTACAGACGTACACATGCATATACGTAGGTACGCGTGAGCGTACATTTCGTTTGGCCCGCGCGAATATCGCATGCATTATTCAGGGACCCGGAGACTGGCTGCATCAACCGTGCGAGACCGGCTTTGCATAAGCGCTGACGAGGAAAACCGAGCCGCGAATATAAGCGCACCCGAACCGAACGCATTCCCGATTTGTATTCATTGATAACCACCGCGCGAAGGCGTTATAATTGCACCCTCCGGCCTCTCGATCTCTTTTCCATCTTTTTTTTTTTTTTTTTTTTTTCAAAATTTGTCTTGCCATACGTATGCGGCGCCTCCGTCTCTGATTTATCAATTTTGACAGTGTAACGCGGGGTATCCGGTGTCGGTGCTTGTCCTCATAATTTAATTGGAATAAACCGATGGGAACATTGACTTTTTAAGACGCGTGCACGTTTCGAATACGACACTGAATTCCTTTAATCTAAGAAAATTAGTTACTTGATTTTTCTTCGTATGTAATTATCTAAGATGTTCTTATATCTTAATTAAAGTATTATACTATTGTTAATAACATATTGTGTATAATTGATCGTTTCCGATTTATTAATATTTGAGAAATTATGGATTTTATCGTAATTTTTTTCCTGAAGAGTAAGTAGAAATCAAAGAAATAATAATAAAATAGTAGATAAAACAAGTAATTTATTGTGACAATATTTCTAAAAAAAAAAATAAAGATTTTTTTTAATTAACACATGATTTTTTTTGCTTTTTACGGATTTTCGGTGGCACTTTACAATAAAGGAATCATAAGGAATAGTTATTTAGAAAAAGAAAATAGATATGTGTGAAAAGTTTAACATATTTTTTCGACGATACCTATACAAAATATTTCACAATACGACTTACGTATTCTTATACGCTATCGCTACGTAGATATCAATCCAGATGACTATTCCCGAGTTGAAAGTATTCTCTCCTCGACGCATGTTGCAATTTGGACCGAACACGAATCGTACGCTAACGAACGCTCTACTCGTATTCGCTATATATCTTTGCGCAAACTCTAGTAACGATGATTCGCATACGTTGTTCGTTCGTCCGTCCGTCCGTTGTTCCCGTTCTCGAACATGGCCTTTTCGAAGCGCGATTACGGTGCACATTACGCGCGCATACATGCCGTGGCTCGGTTAGCACGGCATAATTAGCGCAACGTTGCTTTATTAGCAGGAGACAACGTCCCCCGGCCGACGGGCATTGTTGGTAACTGCCAGTAATCTCTTCGTGTTTGCGTTGGCCGTGCACATGTTAATAAAGCCGTTTGCATCCTACTCGAGAAGGATCGCTCGTGCTGCAGTTAGCGCGCCCGCGCCCCGTCGTTTCGTTCTTAGACCTAACACTTTAAGCTGTCGTACTGTTTACCGAATAGCCCTGGCCTTTAGAATAATATAGTATAAAACCTAATGTCCATTTTTACCATACGGATTAACTACAATCTCGGTTTAACTTAATCGTTATCTTTTTCCAGTTTTAAAAATGAGAAAAAGAGTATATAAAGAGTAAATCAAATCGAGATTTAAAGATAATCTATATTTTTTGTATAAAATGTAGAAATTGACATAAATCGCACTGGAAGGATAACTCGAGCGAGAGATGCAAAGATAAAAAAAATCTCTATAAATACTCAACTGAATATCTCGTGTTAACATACAGAGAGTGCTATATTTTAAGATCAATAACAATTTATCGTGATCTAACTGTAATTCTAATCATAACCTGAAATCGAATTACAAGCAAAATTTGTAATTTGGCACAATATTTATTCCTTTTTTTCGCCTTGGAGTTACACAATTTCTCGCGGTCGCAGAGGAGAGGGCTTCTCTTTGCCGTATTGGAGTTACGAAATGGTTTCGAAAGACACCGTTTTCAAGTGCTGCTAGATTTGGGTCGTCGCTGTTCGACATGGGTGGTCTCGCATTTCGATCGTTCTTTGACATGACCCGCAGACGCTGATCCTACGTCGAGAAAACAGGCTTCGTCTCGTTATTAATAATGAGACATTGTTTATATGTCCAAGAACCAGTACACCTTCAATACTTCTTTTACTGCTTGATGAAAAGTTCATTTTGATATTACATCATTTACCAGCGCTTGGAGGTATTGCTGAGCCAATATCGAATCCGTTATAGCCGATTTCTCCAGTGAAAATCGTGTGAGCTGTTTGAAAAAAGTTAGACATTGTTGAAAGAAATTAATACGGTTCTTATATAGGATACATAGTACTGTGCTTCCGAATCATGGAGTACGGTGTGTACACACGATCGGCATTACTATTATATTTCGCGAGAATGTATCATGACCGCTATTATTGTTTACGTGTAAATGTTGCCAGTCTAATGATGTCTTAATAAAAGAAAAATACATATTAGCATAAAATTATAATTGCATATCGCAGATGTAGATAAATATTTTTTTTAAATGGTAATCCTAATTGATATTCGTTCCGAAATGTTCTTAATTAGTATTTGCGAATCCAGTGTATTTTAAATTAATGTATCTTTGCTTAAAGTTAACGCAATTGAACGATTTTTTTTATTTTGAAGGTGAAAATCCGAGAAATAAGATGGTGTAAATTTAAAATTATGTAAGATTGTGAGAAACACACACACACATTTATTATACACAATTTTTACAACGTAATTGAAGAAAATGTCCGGGTCTGTTGGACCAGCGAATACCGATTGAGGTGAAAAAATCTTAATCCAAGTTTATGTTATTAATTAATTAATTTAAATTAAATGCCGTCGATATCTCATGTTTTCATATTTGTAACTTCATGTTTCTCTTATTTGGACGAGATTCGTTGGATTTAAGGTGAATGTGATAGTATAAAAAAAAATCGGGATCGAAAAAAATCAGCTCGGACACGGGTGGAGTCGGAAGCGGCGCGGTAGAGCGAGCCTGATAGAGTCATAAATAGCGCCATAGCTCATTGATCCGCATAATCGCATGCATTACCGCTCTCCTCTCTCTCTCTCTCTCTCCTCTCTCTCTCGCTCTCCTCTCTTTCTCTCTCGCTGGCATTTCGCTCGCGGTTTTCGCTTTTCGAGCCGGCGGCTGTGTGCCGTGTGTACCATTACATCGGCGAACGAGGAACCCATCCCTCTCACTCTTCGAGAACGTGCGATGTGCTTTCGACGGTGACGATCATCTGCCTGCATAAACGATTCGCACGAGCCGTCTTTCTTTCGCGAGGCATCAGTATAGTAAACACTAATAGAAAACGAAAAAGAGATCGAGCCCGAAAGGTTGTGCTTTCATCGAGACGCAGTATTACTCATTGTCACTTCAATGTAGTTTGCAAAACAAGCTTCTTTACGCTTCAGTTAATTTCATGCATTTAGTGTCGCGTAGATTCCTTAAAAGAGAAGTTCTTTGTGTAACGTACTTTCAATCAACATATCCTGAGATTAATGGCTGCGCATACCTTTCTGTCTTTTGCCAATACATATTAATGATTTTTTTTGTTATTGAATTACTTGATTGATTTTTTTTCTGCATGATTAATATCTGGTATCTTAGTTACATAAGATAATTGACGCTAATGACATGAGGAAACTCACGGCGAGTAAATTCTCGAAGAGCAACGGAAACCTGTTTGTATGCAATCCTTGTTCGGCGGAGACAGTGCCAAAGTCTTGTTCATACCTGGCAAGTTTCCAATCACGCGGTCATCTCGATGCGCTTTAATGTCGATCGTATGTTTGTGCTTGGACTAATGTCTTTTATAGGACAGATTTATATCAAGCGCGTGTGTTATAAGTCAAAAATATATCGTGTTTCACACGGTGCGATTCAACAAAGCGATTAGGGCCGCTAATGATCATTAATGATCGAAGCATTATATATATATATCCACGTACAATTACATTTCAATCTTTCCTTAATTTTTACAATCATGATAAACGAGTATTAGATGCAGCAAGATAAATCGAGCACTATATTTACGATCGAGGAATTTAATCTCGAGAGGCTTTTTTAAAATTAATGTCTTCTTTCGGAGCAAAGAAAAACTGTATTAAAGGCGAAAAGTCTCATCTTCTCCCCCTTTTTTTTTCACGGATCGCCATGATCGACATACGTTTTCGCGTGATTTCCGGTCTGCCAGCCAGCGAATCGACCGGCGACGAAATATCGACGATTGTCGATAAACCGATGCCAAGAGACGTACGATATGCCTCCCCCCCCCCTCCCCCCAGAAAAGCGACCTGAAAAGTGGCCCTTTGAGCACCGCATCGTCGGCGCGCGGCGTCCCGCGGGGGCGGCGGCTTTGACCTGGTAATAGCGTGCCGAGAAGAATGGGAAATGTCACCAGGGGGTGCGACGAGCGCACGGACCTTCGCCAGGTCGGGGAGTCAACCGCGAGCCTTTTTTTGTTCCGGGCCGACGACGACGGGCGCATGTGAGCCCCCGGGGCCCACATGGGGCTGGATCGTTCTCTCGCGGCGTCATTAGTCCTCCCCGACGACGTGAGCGCGCACTTCAAACGGATAGGTGCGTTTCACCGGTACGGAAAGACGTTTCGCCGTGAAACCAAATTACATCACCGAAAATAAATGTTCCGACGTGGGGCGGGAGGGGAGGGGGAGAAGGAAAAAAAGAGTTCAGCCTAATGCACAATTGAAAAGGACGGGCAACGGGGAACGGGGAATAACAGGTTTCGAGCTATTAGAAATCGTCCTAATATATTCGATTTCCGATAGGTTGAAATCCATTATTCCTTACTTCTGTTGTCTGTGCTGTTTAATTGTGCGTCATACTTATGACAGCCAAGAGTAGTTGCGGCGTCGTGGAAAAGCGAGAAACGCTGAGAGATACGGGAAGACATTTCTTCGTAAAAAAAGATTTCGTTTTCATAAGAAAGCTTTCCAGTTGAAAGTCAATCTATCATGAACGAGCGTCCATTATGTTACGAAAAGAGATCGTGATGATCTCCATATTTCATTAACACGAAAAATTCTACGATATTATATGTAGGATGACAAAAGGTTTGGATACGTTCCTAATAATTTCTTATATTATTAGTAATGTATATTTACAAAAACAAAAAAAAAAAATACAAACTCTGGAATGATAGTGATATCTTAAATAATAATTAACATTTAAAATGTGCACCTTTAGCTTTAATATAAGCTTTAAGGTGCTTTAAGAATGCATTTACGATAAACCTTTTCTTTAATAAATTCTACCAGGCAGCTGATAGAGCGGTCTTCAGTTTACAGAAAATCTTTGATGTGGAGTCTTAGTACTCAATAAGGCATAATTGACACACTCCAGAGTTTCCTTTTTTAAATTTACGTTATAATATTATTCAGGTGCAGACTAACATTTCTGTCATCATCATTTTGACATAAAATTAATGCTTTAATATCGTTTTTTACGATAAAATGAAGCCAACCAAATAACATCAGCTTGTTGTTTGAATAATAATTTGATGGCTAAACAAAATTTTGTGCCACTTTTTTGTCACTCTGTGTAATCGTGTGAATAATCGATAAATAAGATAACAGTTGAAATTGATTAATGTCGTATTTTAAATTGAAAGAGAATTTTAAAGATACATAAATACACGGCACTTTTATTGTTCAATGTAAGCTCTGAGTCTTTCCTTCCTTTTCCTGTTATAGGCTTTATAGTTCTACGATGAAAAGTAGCACGTGAAAAGAAAAAAAAAACGTTTCATCACGCATTCCTTTCCCTAGTAGCTTTCACGCGACGTCCTTTTCGACTCTTTGTGGACGATGACTTTGCAGAAAGAAATCGAGATGTCACCGGACATTAGGTCGCGATCATATAATATAAAATCGGTTCGATACACGTCGCGTTAATGATTCGCGTGAATGACCCGCGTATAGAAAGACCGATGTACGACGTACGACACGCGTGCATAAAAAAGATACTTGGAATCGAACGTGCAAGCATCGGAAGCGCGGAGCGCACGCTTTTATCCGCCGCTTTTACATCGCAATTTCTTTGAGGAGCTAATTATTGCGCAAAAAAAGAGCGAACGTCATTCAATGTGCATTTACGACGTTCTCGACTAATTGAACTTGTTTATCCGCGGCGCATCGGGTGTGCCTTCGCGAGAGACTCGGCGTGAGATGCACGGAACGACGCTAATTATACGCTCGCGTACAGTCTGTGTTACCTGCAAGCGCGGAGATGCGTTTTTGCGAGATGCGCAGATTTTAAATTTCGACACCTCCAGTGAGAAAAAAAAACAATTGGGGGAACAAACGTAGAATACAAATACTGTGACGTGAATGACAAAACTCGACAGAGCTGAACGTAATCTTTTTATTGCCTGCCGAGGAAAACCGAACGCTACATCGAATTATGTACAGCCCGTAATTTCACTCAACTAAGTTACTGTAATCCGTGAACAAGCGCGCAACAAAGTTACATTTTGAATTATACCAATCACCAACGTTACGTTATTTTTATTATCGCTTTCCTCTTCCAAATTCCATTATCCTTTTCCTACGACAAAGTTCGTTACATTTTAATTCGATCTATTCTATTAAATTTATATATCATTTACTTTTTCACTTCTGAATCTATTATAATGATAAGATTTTATTGTGCATTTGACGTATATATATTATCTTTTTTTCCTTACTAAAATTTTATATTGTGATTTAGTCTCTTTTGCATTGACTTTCACCTATAGCTTGACAACTAGTTGACTTATGCATTCCTCAAGGAATTCTAGAAATTCCTTCGCTCACATTGCACACTGAGCATATTAACTGCAAAATAATAACAGTAATATCTCTGAGAATGGTTTTAAATTCAGCCAAAACACACTTTCCCACTTTTACTCGTCCTTGCGATATTATTTTTATCGTTAAAATTTAATAAATACATTCGGAGGATTTAATTTCTTCTATTAAGCATTGTCGTAAGATCGATCAAACGTTACAGCGTCCGAAGTAAGAAGTTACAATTCGACGAATAAACGCCGAGGCACCGAACGTGAGGCACCGTCCTCGGTGCTCCCATATTAGGGGCTCGCAAGGGTTATCAAGGTTACCATAGTTACCAGATAGATAGGTCAGGTAGATTGGCCGTGCCTCGTGGTGTGGGAAGGTGGCCCGTGCCAGAGAACGAGATGGTCGCGGAGATCCCTATCGTTTTCGTAGCACGCGCCCTCGCCGCTGTGCGATTACACGAAATTCCGTGGCCGAGGCGTAGTCAAAGAAAAGAAACGTATGTGTACCTTTCTGAATGGCGCCGCACCGGGCGATCGAATCCACGACGGAGTTCCGGCACTGCCGGCGCCAGGTGATGGCGGTTATCGCGCGGAATTATTTATACACCGCGGAATCTCGTCCGTCCGCGCGCGGGCAAGAACAACTTTTTTTTTTCCACGCCCGAGATTCTGCGCGCGCGCGCGGCCGCATCCTCATTTTCTACGTTCCTAATTATAATTTATAATTGGACGCGCGCGAAGCGGAGGAAACTTCCCGCGATCGATAATTAACCGAAGCGAAGTATCTGCGAACTTCTTGCGCCCTGATGCGGGCCCTGTGATCCGCTCTTTCTCTTCTTCTCTCTTTTCCTTTAATAAATGTGTAATAAATGCTGATTCCATTCTATTCTATTCTCTTTGTTGCCTCTTCGTCCCTTGACACATTATTTTCCACTTGTCGATTTCTCATATTTTGTAATCGATAAAACTTGTCGTTTTTTAAATAATCTATCGGAAATAATTAGTGCGGGAAACGAAATTAATATATATATATATAATATTTCACACATTAACGGAGAAAAGTGTGTAGTATTTGTGACTGCACGGTAAAATAATTATGGTTAGAAACTTCATTTTTACGTACGATGTGTTATTTACATCTAATGTTAGTATTGTAATAATAATTATATTTATAGTTATAAAAAATATACAGCTGATAAAATGGAAAAAAAATGATTATACAAATTACAGTTAAATTATGATAATTACAATCATTTTTCTCTCCGTGTAAACGAAGTGTCATCTCTACATTTATTTGTGAGAATGGAACCGTGACAAACTCGAAATGAGTTTTTTCATATCTAAATATACTTATACGGATTTTAATCTATGATTATGCGATCCTTCCTAATTGCGGTATCGTTGTCGGTTTATTGGGATCACGGTAAAGCTTTCGGCAAACGAAAAGAAGTACGCGATGATCGTGAGCAAAAAGGCGCTGTCCCTCGTCTGGCTGAAAGCGCTGGTAGATTAAAACTAAAAAAAGAAAAAGAAATGAGCGCGGGATAGAAGTGAAGATTGGAGAAGAGTAAGAGAAGGTAAGAGTAGGGGGGGGGGATCGAGGGACAGTACGAGAGAACAGGGGACGCAGATGAGAGAAGAAACAAAGGGTCGAGAGGAGAGGTGGCCCTCTCTAAAAGCCAATCAAAGGAATGACAGTATGCTACCCGCCTCGTAACCTTCAAAAGGGCTGCCCGAGGGCTGACACCGGATTGGGCGCCGGGCTACTCCATATTGATGAGTGACCGACCCGATCTCTTTCGGCTCGAAACAATTGCGGGTCTTCGGTGCAGAACTCAGATGCGTACTCGGTGAGATTTCAATAATCGAGCTAGTCATTCGGTGTCTTCCGTCTTCTATTTGGTCTTTTCGGGATAGAATTACGAGTATTCGAATGCTACACAACGATTCGTTTTTAGCGATGCGGTTGGAAAAATTGTTAAAAGATGATATCAGAATGTCTTCCTTATACTCATTAAAATGGATACATATGTATATGGAACATATGTATGTTTCATATAATTAGAAAATGTTTCTAAAGAATAAATGATAAATAAAAATATGTATAATTATTCTTTTATTCCAAAACTGATATAACTAAAAAAATGTGATTTTTATGTTAAGTAAAGATTACTTTATCTAATCATTAAAATTAAGTAAATTTAACTTCACAGTCCGCCAAATAGCATGTATCGTTTTTAAGATTTTTAAAAATATGATAGCTTCTATAAGAGTTACACACTTTGAATTCTGTCGTTTTTTTAAATAAAATGAGAGTCTTCTATAGAAAACATTTACAATTGAAACAGTTTTGATGATGGTAGTTTGAAAAACATTGCTTTATTTTGAATTTAATCATTTAAATGATGTTCAAGCAAGTATAAACTGTTGGTGTTTCAAATTATGTCACTTTTGATTGAATTATTCCAGATTTGTTATAATGTAAAACATTAAAATCTCTCTTGTCACAATTTTCATAAGGAGTGTTTTTTTTTTAAGATTGTGAAACAAAAATGACGTTTGATCATGTTTTTAAGAATATATTTTCTTTGATATTAATATATTATAAATTAACAAATAATGTTTTGTTTAAGTTGAGAAATAATTTTTTCCCTTTTTTCAAACTTAATTTTTCTCAAAAACTTAATTTTTTTATAATAGTTGTATCACTTTTGAAATAAAGGAACTGTATGAATAAATAACAGTAAAAATAGAGAAGAAATGATGAGGAAACGAAATTATCTTATCTTAATTTTTTTTTTAAATTATGGATGTTATTCTTTAATTCTTTATTTTATCCAAAAAATAAGATACATATAAAATTATAAATATTACAAAGATCTGGAGTGGTAAAGAGACTTGAATTGTGTTACGAAAATTTAATATTGGCACTCATAATGTTATATCTATCATATGATTTATAACGCATGTATACGAGTTACATCTTCAAGAACGAGAACAAACACTTCGGTACCATCGAACGCGACACAAAACCACGCATTATTTCCAACAAAGAAATTATCGAACGCGCGATATCTCTCGAATGCTGTCACAGTCACGCGGGTCGCCTGTCAAGGCTGAAGTTTACATGATCCCGCTTCGCAGCGAGAAAGAAAGAGAGCACCGTGTTTCCTGTACAGAAAATTCCAGGAATCGCGCTCTTTATCCTCATCATACGTAGAAAATCACGAGAAATTGCAATAATTCAAACGCCAATGTACGAGTGTCTTGATCTTATTACAAGCGATTAAAAATCCGAAAAATTCGATATTACGAATCAAATCGATCACGCTACTTAAATTATTTCCAAATAAGCTTCGTCTCTTTTTCCGGAATGTATAAAATAAAAAAAAATATCAAAGGAAGAAAAGTGGATTATTGATCTGTATAAAATTGTTTACGTAGCATGGTTTCTGAGACAGCCTGACAAGTGTATTTACATATTTCTAACTGATAGATATCACACAAAAAACATGAATCAGTATACGATTTTATACTGGTAAGAGAAATCATGTTCTACTTGTGTATCCTATATGTAAAGTATAAGATATTGTTGTTATTACGCAAACGCAGAAGTAGTAGAACAAATTTACTAGATACGTGCGTTGACACTACCGTCGTTGTTCGCGAAAGCGCGCAACGTGAGTGACATGGAGACAAAAATATCAACGCGGGGTTTATCGTGCGAGGTTATCCCGAGAAGACAAAACTAAAACATGTCGTATGTACGAACGTCAACCGCGTGTCATCGCTTATCGTTTTAATGGCCGCCTAATTAGCGTCTTCCCGCTTTATTAACTCCCGCTTGCCGCTTTCCGCGCACGCCTTGCTCTATCTCTTTCTTTCTTTCTTTCTTTCTTTCCATCTATTTCTTGCTCTCCTTTCTCTGCCGCGGAATTAAAAGCCACTTCGATGAGTTGTCCGAAGAATAAAAGAAGAAAAGCAGCCGTAATGATGCTCCCCCTGAGGAGACTACCGCGAATTTACGTCGGTGGGCTCTCGTTTAAGATATATGCTTGGTATCGTATAACCATTGAAATATATTTCCTTAAACTGTCCCCCCTTCCATCGATAGGGAATGAATAAAATAATAAACTCGAGCTATCAGCAGAGCAGTTTACGTGTAACATTAACACGCGTACGTCGTTATCAGTGCTAATAGAAGCAAACTTTGATATCAGTATTATCACAAAGTTATTCTACGATGAATGTTGTATTAACCCTCGAACAGCGGATGTCGTGATACTTCCAACGCAGGGTCAAAAGTGACCCAAGAATGAAATTTCAGACGTTTGAAAAGCAGTCTTTTTTATTATAATATGTAGTAAATTATTTCAAATATGTAGAACGAGAAATAAAAAGACATATTTATCATAGAAACAAAAATATCGGAAGATCAACTGCGGAAGGTTCACCTTGATGGAAAACTTAACATGGCAGATTATGTGGATATCTCATCTTGGATACTCCATGCTATACTTCACTATAAGTATAAGTTAATTTAGTACGACTGTCAACTCCAGCTACGAAATGGCAATTTGCGCGCAGTATTTTTTAAAAAGTCACATCTTGCAAAGGTATGTCACAGCCTCACCTGTCTTACCGAAGTATATTTCTCTCTCTCGACTGTATAATATCAGCTAAAATTATCAACCAAAAAAGCTTGCATCAGTCAAAAAGCTTTGTCATAAACGTGCCTCGAAACCAATTGCAAAAAGCAAATTATTTGACTTTTAATGGCTTGTGCAGCACAATTACTGTATATTTTGCTCAGTTTTAAGTAAATATAACTTTTAAATAATTAGAGGATTGAAATGAATTTTTGCGTGAATATATAAATATTTATTATCGTATGTATAAAAAATTTTAATTTAATTCTTAATTACTGTCATATCACAAATTTGCAAGTAAGTATTACAAAACATATTGTACGTAAGAATCAAGACAAATAAATGAAAATTCAAATGTAATAATAAAAATTTATAAAATTTTGATATTTTTCAAAGTATTTTGGAGTTGTGACACGTATATCTCCTTAAATAAAAATTTGCTTATCGATAGATGATGAATAATTGAGTAATCTTGGATTAATAATTACTTACACAGTCATTTTAATTATAAATACATATAAAATGCTGCGCGTGTCAACTTTTATACGATTCAATTCCGATGAGTGTGCGTATTATACGAAAGAAATTGCATATTCAAAAATGGATAACGAATGCACATCGAGATCTGGTGATTCTATTTTATTGTGATTTAGTTACATAAATATTCCAATCAGCTGAACATTCTAAAGCTTATTAACAATGCCTAATTTTCTTATGCAACTTTGGAGAAATGTATATTATTAGAAAATATTAGAAATCTTACAAGAATGTAATAATTATGATACGTAAATTACATTTATTCTTTCAATTTAAATTTATACTATTTTGAAAAGAGAAGAAACATAATGCAATTAATATTACTTTATAGTAAAATCAATATGATATCTATTGCCATTGTATACCTATCTAATTGTAAATAAATTGATAGTATTAATAATGACGACAAGTATGCCTCCTTCATATTTTCTTAATTTTCACTCACCTGTTTATACACTTTCATCGATAGCGAGTGATAAATATGACCAGCAAATAATAATAGAGCAATAATATTATAAATGGAAAAATATTTAAAAAAAAAAAGATCTAATCGTATAATAACTTGGTTTATATTTCATAGCTTGTCACATGAAAAAGATCGTGCACAACAACGACAATCGTTATCTATCTTACATACACATCACTAGTAAATGCTTAACCTTTTTCGTGTAAAGTCATATACTGATTCATGTTTTCTGCGCTCAGTATTCATCAGCTAGAAATATGTAACTTATCGGAGACGATTGATGATTATCGCTTATTAGAGCTTAAAAGGAAAGACGAGACGAAGCGGAAGATAGGAGATTAATGCATCGTTTAAGACAAGAGGAGGAGAAGAAAGGGGAGAAGAGTTTCATTTGTCAAGTAATGACTTCTGCATATTAAACAGTCCCTTAACGCGTCTTCGAACCGGCCGCTACGCTTTGGACTGCGCTCGGAACAACGGGTTACCGGCACTGTTACCGGCACCAGAAGCGACCTGCGAAGGGAATTCAAGGAGGCGTAGTCATCCCAAGCGCATAACTCTCGGGCGTAGAGGGCAATCTCTTAGCTCGACAATGCGTCGGTGATTGTGGAAGTCGAGGGAGGAGGAGGAGCGGGCGGCCGGCAAAGGTGAGAGAGGAGCAGCGCGGGAAGGGAAGTCGAGGGAGGCGAACCCGGCGAGGAAGAGACGACGAAGAAGAAGAAGCGGGGCCGAGTGAGATCAGCGAGATGACGGATACCAGGTTTCACCCCGTGGAAGTCACAACAATGTTTGTTAGCCGGCGTTATGCCGGCACGCAGGCAACCTTTCCATCACGTTTCCCGGTTAAACTAATGGCCGCCACGTCGTGAGGTCCTGCGGGATGACTGCGCGCTCACGGCACACTGAAAACAGCGCATTTGTTAGGGACGGGGGGCCCCCGACTTCTTCCGCGGGATTATTACGGAGAGGGTTACGGCGCGGCCGCGGCGGGGCGAGGAGAGATCGTAGAAGAGGAGGAACAAGGGTGAGGAAGGGGGAGGGGGGAAGGGGTGAGTTGAAGAAGGCATCTCTCGTAGGTGCACCAAACGCTCCCCGCGACGGCGCTACACAGGAGGGACGAAGGGGGGGAGGGGGACCACGGAGGAGTCCGAGAGAAGCGACGAAACAAAAGAAGAGGGAAGACCGATGCTCGGGGATAAATCAAGACTAACCAGCCGTGAGCGCGGCCTTTAATTCATGCGCGTGGGATGCGCATCGGCGGCGCTCTTCGGGACGATACCTCCGTTTGCGGCACGGGGGTGGGGGCGGGGGAAGAGAGGTTCGTAAGGGGGACAGACAAGCGGGGACGCGCCGATCTGTGGCAGCGTGGCCGAGATGAGGAATGGCCCCTTTTGGGGGCACGAAGATTCGCACCTCTCTCGTGGCGTCCGATACCAAACCGACGCGTAACTGCGTGGGACGACGACAACGACGACGACGGCGGCGGCGGTGCCGTACAGGACCGTGTTTCACAAGTGTTTATGTGAAGGCCGAGTTGCGGGCGCATCCTGAGAGTTAGGTGAGGTCGTTGGGAGATTTACGAAATATCCCTCCCAGGACCTGCAGTCAGGATGAAACACGCCGCGCGAGTATAATCGATAAACGTGCCTCGTTTGCGTTTTTCGATCAAGAGACACGTTTCTCTATTTAAATTGGATGCACCGAATGAGAGATGGTCCAATTTGGAGCAATATTAAGTGGCGGAAATTTCGAGCGTGTTTACGAGTTTATCCGAAATTGAAGTAAAGCGTGGTTGCATAGCAAGATAAGTCTTTACCTACGTTTATCGGGAGGCGCAGAATTGTGATAGTTGTCAGAAATTGTTATCCGTCTGTTTTCCCGTAATGAATTGTTTCACAGCGTATTGTGCGTCATTCAATCTTTCGGTAATTATATGCTTTTATACGTGCGTAAATTTAGGCATAACATTTGGCGCGTTCTCGGAGATTATAATTAAGAGGGCGTGTCTCATCTAGGAAAAGGTTCGTAATAATTTACGGAAATAATTACGGATTCATTTGTGGCGGCGAATTATCGGGGCGGTGCAAATTTAATATCATTGAGTGAAAGAGAGGGAACGAAAGAAAAAGAAAGGGAGAGGGGGAGGGGGAGGGGGAGGGGAGAGGGGACCTTGAAGAGGAGCGACGCTAAGTACCGGCGTGCGCGCGCCCAGTAGCAATTTATTCATTGCGCCCGCTAACTGGCGGAGCATTGAAAACCCGCCACGGTAATCTGCATTCATTTGAATAAATAACCGATCAATAACCAATAATAAGTTGGGCGATCGCCGGTTTGTCGTCCCGGCAATCCCGGCAATCCCGCCGTGATAAACTGCCCCAGCGACTGCAACGAGCGCTCTCGCACTCGCGAACTTGACACCCACATGAACGTACACCGGCGGTAAATCCCCGCGGCGTATTTGGGTCAGTAGGCGAGACAGCTGTTGTGCGCAAATCGCGCGCTCTTCCGCGTTTCGCGCGCGCCATTTTCAGCGTAATCCTTTTTATCGCTCCCTGCCAAGCTTGCGGCGTCGGCAGAATAATTGCCGATGGCAATTCGGTTTTCACCGGCGCGCTGAATGTCGCGCTGAAGCAAGAAACAGAGAGAGAGAGAGAGAGAGAGAGAGAGAGAGAGAGAGAGAGAGAGAGAGAGAGAG
>NW_017305525.1:416432-426172 GCF_001594115.1 Trachymyrmex septentrionalis
AGAGCGTAAAACGCGCAGCTAATACTCGCGTGCTCCGTAATGAATTTTTACGAGTCAGTCTCCTTTGCTTGATGTCTCAGGGCCACTACGAATTTGCAATCCGAGTCCACATGTACGCCTCTCGACGGAGGAATTTTCGTAACGAGTCGGCGCGCTGCGAGGAGAGAATCCACGAAGAGTGGTAGTGTTCTTCTAACGATTCTCTTATTTCGCGGCAGAGAGAAACGTCTCTCTCGTCAACCCGGCTGGTACTCAATCTCACTTGCAAATTGTGACCCGGGTGTCTCATACATATATAGATGTATATTCGTACGCGTATAGACGTACACGCGCGTTTGTGCTGTGTGTGCGTATGTGTGGTTTCGAACCGGTGGAAGTGGAGGGCCACAGAAGAAAACGAGATGGACCGAAGGCAGGGAGGACGAGAAGATCCTGCCCGGGAGTTCACGACGCACACACACCGGTCCCACCAAGCCAATTTGTGACTGACGAGGCGATTGGTAATAAGCAACGGGGAGACTCAAATTGCTTGAGTTTTTCTGCGGTCGTTCATTGGGTGTTGTCGTCGAGGTAGTCCCCGAAAGTCCTCTCTCAAGACGCCGCGGTAAAGCGGAACCGGGAGTGAGGAGGCGAAGGAACGAGCTGGGACCAGGAACGAAGAAAAAAAAGGTATGACGATCCAAGACGATCCCATTAACTGAACGTCCCTTCTCTTTTTTCTTCCCACGAATGGAACATAAGGTTCCTCCCGCGTATCCTCACGCGCGCAATCGGGTATCGACATCTTTTCGTGAGTTCCTGCGATAGGATTCCCTGCGAAGTAATAATTTGTCAAAGAAGAATGCATTGCTTAAAGTGTATATTGGTTCGATGTTGTTGAAAATTTCCAAGCCCATATTAGACTGGAGATTAATGTTGGAATTCGACCGATTAAATCAAAGTGTTCATTAAACTTGATATTGATTTTTTTTATCTTCCGATTCAAATTTCGATCCAATCTCAATCGAAATTTCTGATATACGAGCGTATAAAGACACAAACACATACAAACACATGATTCACGAATGAGTTAATAGAAGTGTATTACGGCACTTTTTGAAATATATATTTCTAAACATTTTATGGAGAGAATATATATAGACTTTTGTAGCTTGACAAATTTATTTAGCAAACGATAAAACTCGTATAGAGGTATTTTGAAGAAAAATCTGACACAACCAACTTGTCTTCTCTCTACTTACATATAACATTGAGAATAAAAAAAGAAAGAAGAAAACGAGAGAGGACCAAAGGGCTCCAGACGGAGATCCATGGCGATCCCATTAACCAGGATCCATATTCTTCAGCGGAGAAGGTAGAGAGAGAGAAAGAAAGAGAGTGAGAGAGAGAGAGAGAGAGAGAGAGAGAGAGGAACAATCGGGTACCCGCCCTTCCGTGTGTCTCTGTGCTATGGTCGAGTCCGGGACCGCTTCTGCTCCGCAGCTTCCAAAGTGGGTTCGGGGACGCGCAACAAGGCCCCGCGCGGAGAGACAGGCCGGCGGGAAAGGAGACAGAGGTAGGAGAGGGGAGGGGGGAGGGGGAGAGAGAGAGAGAGAGAGAGGAGGGGGAGGAGGGACCGCCGAGTCTCTATATTATAAGCAGCCCCGAACGTGTTGCAATCATCTCGAGACAATGGCCCACCGATCGGTCCGCCTCGCAAAAAGACCTGGGCCCCATAATAGCCGCGACGCATCGTCGACGACGCTCCGGGCAATCGCTGGGGCCCCTGCGCCCTCTCGTTTGCTTTTTTCCCCCCACGAACGAATTCTTTCTTACCGCGACGGGACCCGCGACGTCGATTACCCGACGCGTCTCGTGCCGCGCGCGGGGAAAACACAAACGGCCGAAACAGGTTGTGTCTCAGAGAAATGGGCGAATCAAACATTCCATAACGCGATTCGTGTCGGGCAGTAAAGATTTTTGCAAATCTCGGCGACATCTAATTTTATTTTTACCGCAAAGAGCGTCGTTTCACCTGAAATTAATGAAATCGATGTATTTCGTTTTCTTTTTTCTTCGTTTTTTTTTTTTAAATTAACGCTAAAAGAGAGAGGAAATTAAGATAATACCAACTTAAGTAGAAATTTCATAAAGCTTAATCGGATATCAAAGAAAATTTTGGAAGTCTATTTAGTGCCTGCATAGATTTCACTTTCCAAAAAAAATTTCTTCTCATTTTTCTTTTATTCTCCTTTCCTTCAATTTTACATATTTAAGATTTCTTTTAATGCTAATTCTCTTTCATAAAAACCTTCGTTTAATTTAATAAATTTTGCAATCGAATTTATTGCTAAAGAAGTAATTTATATTTTGTCTCTGTTATAAATCAATGTAGAAAATATCGAAATAATCTGAGGAATGTTTAAAGAACTTTAGTATAACGACGAGAATTCATTGGTACGCAGTTGTGTAGTTTCTGTCGCCTTCAGCCATATTTTTTTTCGCACGATGTGATGCATATGGTAAAACCAATTACATAATACACGTCGCTAATTAACTTGTGCCGATTTCTCCAAGGTCAGTGATTGACTGAAAGCTTGAAAACGGGACAAAGAACGTTCTTTGGACAGTCGATTATGTATACGTCATGGTTCTCGTCTTTGTAACTGCCACTATCGAGGCATTAATTCTGCCTGGCGAATGATTTTAAATCATATGTCTTCCTTCGACTCACACAAGACGTATTCCATCATCAACCCGGACAAAAAGGATACTGCAGTGAGGTATCAGACCTCAGGAAAAAAAGTGAAGAAATTAAGTTATGGAATATTATGTTAAGTAATGAGCCTTTTTCCCCCTTTTTAATGTAAAAACAATACTTACCTCATGCCCTTTCAATGGTGATGACTGATTATGATTGATTTCTGTACTACAATATATTTGAATTTGTTGCGTAAAAGGAACAAGAAACAGCTAAATACAGATCGAATAATCGAAAAAGCATCTCTCAATTGATGGGCTGTAAAGAAAAAATAGCTGTAAAGAAATATTATTTAAAGTAAAATGTACGACATTACATACGATTCTTAATAAACCCTTTGTGATAGATATAATTAATAATAAGTAGTGCAGCGAAAAACTTGTAAGTTGAAGAACACTAAAGTGATTGATCTTGCCCTTCGACTCTATTATAGTTAATTAATTTGACTCCTACTTTGCCTCGACGAATCTAAAGTCTTTGTGTATCCATTGTAAAAAGAAAATTTGAAAAAAGTTAAGTCGTTTCTGAGAACGGATGGACAGACGGACAGACCAAACACTGTGAATTTACAAAATAGTTTTACGCTGCGTTACTTGATAATCCTTATCTAAAGGAATACAAATTTTAAACCCATATTATTTTAACGTAACGCGATATTGTTTTCTTCTTCATCGATCTTCACGATGTATGGCGCTAAGATGAAGTCTTTGTTTCGTGGTACATTGGGCGCGGGAAGAAACGAATCAAATCGAGCGAAGCCCTTCGGCCCCGAGACATAATACAATTTCAGACTATAAAACATGCGTGAAAGTTACTATTGTCTACCGGGCGTCCCGTGCGAATGCCGAGGCGGTGGTCGCGCGCTAACGCCGGTCGTAAAATGATAAAAGGACCGTAGCGACGTGGAGAAAGAGAAAAGTGTAGGGGGAGGGGAAGCTCGCAGGAGTGGGTCTTCTTGGAAGCTAGAGGGCTAATTGGTCCGCAGGACGAGACAGGACCATAAACTGTCGCCTGCAATCAACGATGCGCGACTCTAGCCCGCGGCTGGATTCACTCTTGAACCTTCCTCGTCCCCTCCTCTCGTCCCCGTATCCCGCCCCGTCGACCTCGTCTGTCGTAATGCGAGGAAGAGTCCTAAGTTTTATAAGGACCCCCCCGGCCTCCGGGCACTATACGAGAGAGAGGGGGGGGAGAGAGAGAGAGAGTCTGGGACCTTGGACGAATTTACATTTAGAAAATATAATGAAGCAGCGTGAAGCAACCATTAGTCGTTCGGAGATGACAGACGGTTTCGGACCCCCGCAGGTCCTCCCTCTCCCTTCCACACGTGAGGGCCCGGAGCTTCGCACAACACCGACCAATGAAACAAAGAGCGAAGAACGTAGGGAGCAGATTGAGGTGAGACGGGATCCTTAATGACAGAGGCGCAGTGGTTTTCATTAAGGTCGTCGTCCGCGGATAGAATGCGAATTACGCGAAACTTTTTTATGTTCGTTGAACAGGCGATCAAGTGATTAGGTACCGAGACAATTTTATAAGAATTCAAGTTGACGGTATCTTATACATCCATAGAATGAAAAGAATATAAGCAAGAGAGGATGCCGATCTGCGAGAATGGATCCTTCCTTTCGTCGTGGAATTATCTTGAATTTTTTCTTGCATTTTCGATATATTAATTTACAATAATTTCATTTTCGAAAGAAGACGAAAATTTGTGAAAAATATTAATACAGATAGATTACTAATTTTATCATTGTTATTAATTATATTTAAAAAATTCTACCGTATTGTACAGCCATGGAAATGTTTGCATGTCAATTGTAAAATTGATCGAATACGTAAATCGCATTCGGTATCGTGATAAAATATATGCTGCAAAAAATCGTGTTATGATACACATTGATGCCATCGACACTTGCAAAGAAATTTTCTATATAAAAGCGCTGCGATGGTCGGTCATCGGGCGGCGAGAAATCGGCCGGCGAACGATTCTGACAGTTCACCGATCTCGGCCGCGCAGCCAGCTGGTGTCCCGTAATTAAAGGTGCCCCGTCGTCGCGGTCGCTCCAGTTCGATTTCTGCTCGTTGCCAGCGCTCGTAAATCAGCGGAGACAGAAAAGGTCAGGCCCCGATCAGGCCCTCGGTCTCTGTCCCGGCCCGAGAGAACTCTCCTCCTTTCCGTTCTACGAGAGGGGCGAGATAGATCGCTCCAGGATAGATCATCGATCCATCGTGTCGTGCGTAGCCGTGGGGCGTGAATCAACGAAGACAACAATGATGGCGACGACATATATAACGATGATGACGACGACGACGACGGCGACTTTGATTTCTGCAACGAAAACAAATTGCAATTAACCGCATTAATTTCTTTTCTTTTCGCGTTCGGTGCCACATCGGATGCGATGTGCCGAGCTCCGTCGACGTGCCCCCGAGGTGGCGAAACGAGAGGAAACGAGACGGTCGAGGCGGAATAATAACGCACTCTCGTATGCTTTCTGCTATCCTCTGTCCTGTCATTCGTCTCTACTCTTAGTCGTACGAATCGTGATACCAAAAAGTCTGTTCAACCGTCTGTTTCTAGTCAGGTGAGACAGAGAGAGAGAGAGAGAGAGAGATGAGAGGGACGAGAGAAACGGGAGGAAACGGGTATAGGGGCGTGTCCCTCTGATTATTATAATTATTCCGGACTCCAGTGAGGCCCCGGAGGACCCGTAATTAACGCAACTACAGCCGGGACATTTTGACAGATCCCAAATTCTTGGTAATGATAAAAAACAGCCATATGCTTGAATGGACCTGTTCCCAATTACTCACGACGAACGACAAGGCTTTGAAATCGACGATGTAGGAAGACAATCCGTCTGGTATTCAGCTATGTGATTTTTGTCGACTTTGAGAAAAATAATCTCGGTTAGAGAGCATCTCATCTTTGTGTTCTTAGGACAGGCGATCGAGTCGGTGATTATTGTTGCTGAACGTCTGACAAAAAAAATGTCACTTGACGAGAAGAGGAGAAAAAAGAACTACTTTATGAAGAATGTTTTTAGCTCTTCTATCCTCGGAAGAATAATTCTGAGAAAAATATTCGAAATTAAGATGAAAACGGAGGATGAAGACGCTATGGAAACATCGCGAGACATCTGATTCTTCTTTCTCTTTTCTTTAGACAGAATGGAGTATCAATTTATTTTTCGAGTTGATAAAGAAACGCGGATATTGCGTCTTCATCTGCCAAGAAATCAGTCTTCACAATGTTATCTCTCGTCGTTTAGGTAGACGGTAAGTTTCCGCGTAAAATTCACAGAAAAATTACTTCTTTCGTATCGAACAGCAGTGATTGTATTTGCATGCGTATCACTGATGACAAATTTAACAAACATAAAAATACGATAATGCGCGTGCTGCGACAAGCGACCTTCGACCCGGTCCCGAAAACATTAGGATTACTAATCGTTCCAGCCGATAACAGCCATCGATCCGATAATTAAATCAGAGAGTTATTCTCGTCACGCGTTCACGCAATTATAATTAAGGATTTATTAGCGTCGACCGCCGCCGCCACCTCTTCAGGACCGAGTCCCTTTCCCTCTCCACCTCTCCCGCGCGACTCCCGCGCCAGAACTGGCAGAAGATCGTAGAAACGCCTCCTTGGACTCTAACGACTAACAGGTCGAAAACTCCTTAAAGACCAGACAGCAAAGTCTCTCTCTCTCTCTCTTCCGTTCCCGTTCTAGCTGGCCCACCTCCCCCGAGGGAGAACAAATTAAAAACTGTCCCAATGGCCGTAAATAAAACGTGGCCGGCATTCCGCCCATCTCTGTATACGCTTTTAAAAAAAAGTCCCGTAGACACGCACCTATGATGATTTTCTATACCGGGTGCTACGACGCGGAGGATGCAAGCGCGACAAACAAGTCTCTTCGCTCCGATTACGGTGAGTCGCGTGATCGAGTGATTAACGAGATTCAAGTTCTGGAGTAGATTATGACTCTTGTTGTAATACCTGTAGAAAGATCGAGAGAGAAAGAGAGAGGGAGGGAGGGAGGGAGAGAGACAAAGAGAGAAATAGGACATTTGATCAAACGTGCTGGCGCTGATTAACTCATCAGCGAAACAGCAATTTGTATTAATAATCATCAGCTAGGCTTACGTAATATTAATTTAATCTAGTCATGTCAGTGTTAATTAAGGTACTACAAAATAATAATCGGAGCTTTAGATATACTCTACTTAATCTGCTGACTATATTAATGCCGATGAAGTTTTAAATGAAAATTTCAACACGAAATGAACAATTTTACTAAAATATCCGAAAATTTAGTTTAGGTACAGATTTGAAAATATGTTTTAATATACTCTACACGAAGAAAAATTTCTGGTTGAAAAAATGGACGAATCAGAATTTTCCGTTTAAATAAATTTATTAGAATTCTAGTTGAGATAACCGGAATTCTGGCTGATGCAATATTTCTAGTAAAATCTATTAGAATTCTTATGTTTACCAGAATAATTGTATCAATCCAAATTCCAGTTGTCTCAACTAGAATTCTAGTAGATTTAACCAGAAAATTATGATTCGTCCATTTTCCACCAGAATTACTATTTAATCCGACCAGATCACTTTTCTCGGTGTAGCAATTAATTTGATTATATACCTGTACATTATTTTTGATAGTCCGAATAAAATCATTTTCAAATCTGTACCTGGCTTTCTAGATACTCTTTAACAAAACCGTTCTCTTTCCATGAATAGTACTAGGTAATTACCGCTGGTCCTCCACCGTCGAGAAGAGTAACCGCTGTAACCGACACTCGTTTGATCAGTGATGAAATACCTACCCGCGCGGGCCCGATTGTCGATCGTCGAAGTAATCGAGCGACTGGTTAATCAGCGGTACACAGTGCGTTAATTAGTAATTGCCGCGCAATCACGAGCGTAATGGCGGCAATTACTCGTGGAGTATCGGCGCCGATTAATCGCGCCGTTAATTTTTGAAGACGCCCGGATCGCATGTTAAATTACTCCGCCAAATCGAGCCCGAGGATTTCTTCCTGGAACACCCGTTACATCGGAACCTCCCCCCTGTCCCCGGCACCGGGGGCTGTTTCGGTGGAAGAATGAGATACTGGGTCCTGGCGCCGCGCGGTACAAAATAATGACACAGGGTCCAGCCACACGGTCCCATCGGGAATAGCGGCGGTGGGAGAGGGGAGAGGTTTTAATTACAAACTGATGACCAAGCCAAACCCGAAAATATTGTCTTCCGAGGGGTGGGGCGTCCTTCAGGGACCGGAATATATTAGCGCAAGGATCGATCGGTGCCTTACCCGCGCCCGCAAGAGTCCGCGATCTTTTCTTTTTCGAAATGTGCCACGGCGTAGATACAGCCCGAGCATGGCGGCGGGCTCGCGTGAGATACATCACTCACGTGGGCCCCTATAATTAAAGCCGAACAACATATCTGTCATATCCCTGACTCGTCCGAGCCATTCTAGTTCCATCCACGTCGCTGCTTATCCGCTTTCACCTTTTTTTCCACGCCTACTTTACGTTTTATCCCAGACGTCGACTTTTTCTCGCCGGAGAAAATTGCTAGAAATTCACGCGAGCGCGCCGCAATTTCTGCGACGAGAGCCGACGAAAATTGCGCCGATTCCGCTATGGGCTGGACTCGGCGTGACTCATCTCTTTATTATCCTCAATAACTACTCCCGCCGTTGTAGCTCGTTACGTTTAACGTTTAGAATGACTAAAAGTCAGCGTTTATTCAGAAAACTATCGTATCCTTCTCCTGTGAAAAACAGAAGGCAGAAATTCAGTTTAGAATTTCAGTCACCGTAAGATTCAGTTTTTTCTATCACTTGCTTATTAATTTGCTTATTAATATTAATCTACAACGCCGACATCAAAATCTGTAACACAGTTACTGACACTAAAATGACATAACTCGTATAAAAAAGAATGAATATTAAATACATTTTAATAAGAATAATCCAAATTTACAGATATAACATTTAAAAAATTGAATTGTTTTTATGTAAAGTTGTTGCAATATATAATAGATGTAAAAATTAAGAATCAATAATAAATTCAAATATAATAATGTATTTCTTAAGAGTTTTTAGGACTGTAAATGTGAAAACACAACAAGAAGTCACAACAAGAAAAAGTAAGTCTTTAATGGTCAAACTGGATCTTAAGTGTTTAAATAAATACTATGTGAATTTAAATACCTTAGTAGTCATTTAAGTTGCGCACCGAATTGATTTTTTTGGCCTTGAAACGCAAGTTCCGATTGAACTATAGTAACATCACAGATTAAATTGCTTAGTAATTTAATAATTTGATACTCATAAGTATTTTATAAAGATCTTAATAATAATGCTATAGAACAATATATTAAAAACTGTAAATAATTTTATTGCGGAAAATATATTATTATTAACATTACTTTACAGAAAAAGCCGAATTACTTTTTAGTCATCAGAATCTTTGTTATCCAAACGATCGAGGTGATGGTAGAGTCATTGGATCTACCGTCAGCTTTGGAGGGATACAATTGAATGGGTTCAATAGATTCATGTTAGTTTCAGAGGGTTGTCATTTTTTCATATATAATTTATAACTAAGCAAAGCTTGTTTCGCAAGACACGTAATATTTCAGCGACCGAACAAAACGATAAGGAATTTCCCGACGAATGATATTTCCACAGTTTCGATCCAAGGCAAGACTCAATTTCTGGGGTGCATATCGCTCCGGTATCTTCGCGAAGTCGTGGAATCGTCACGCGAGCATCATCCCCCGCGTCGTGAAGAGTACGTGTAATGAGGGCGTAACATGTATCCGAAGAAGTGTTCGTGGCGAATCGACATCGCTCGCACGCAGCAGGTGCGAACGCGTAATGCACGTCGATTTCGACGATTGCATTCGCGGGTCGCGCTGCACGGCGATGAAGACGAAGACGGGGAGGGGGGGGGGGGGGGGGGGGGGGGTGG
>NW_017305525.1:426272-427712 GCF_001594115.1 Trachymyrmex septentrionalis
CACAAGGGATCCCTCTCTCTTTCTCTCAATTTCTACCTCAACCAATTCCAACTTCGGTAGAGGTGCGCGCGCTAGCATGGCCGAGCGCGTATAACGTAACTTCTGCCCGGGCAATCTGACTCGAAATCACCGTTGGGTGAATTATCGCGGGTAACTGCGTGCCGTTCCCGGATTGCAGCAATTACTCCGACCTGGGTAATTATCGAGGAGAAGGACTCGAGTGTTGTTTAATCTGTGATCTGGCTGCCCGGGGTTCTTCGATTACGTCAGTGGGGCTCGCCGGTCGCCGGTGGGGCGAGGAAGCAACTACGCGAGAGGGCGCCCGGAGGGGGATTCTATCTCTTCGACTCGCGGAGAGCCTCACCTCGCGGCTTTTACGGTTAACGTGAGCGGCGTAAGATCTTTGTCCTCCACGACTGGCAGCTCCACGACTTGAGCAGCTACGTGCGCGATTCCGCACGGCGATCGTCCGCGGCGAGGGCTGCGGGCTGATCGTCGGTGAGAAAGAGGGAGGAAGGGACGGAGGGGGCCGGAGGAAATTGCCAGCCGCGAGGACAGTCGTCTAGTTTTACGAGCGATTCGTTACGGCCGCGGCCCGATTATCTCGCATTGCGAAAGCCTGACGAGGGGAATTAAAACGTCAACGAGAACGATATGTGGCTACATTTACCGGCTAGTGCCGTTTTCAAGAGGTACGCCAGGGATAAAATCATTTTCGAATAGAACAAGATAGGCCGACGATTTTATTAACATCTATAACCCTTTCGCTATGTTTGTCTTCTTTATTCTGGAGAATGTAACAACGTAATGCAATAACGCGCCATGTGTGAGATTAATGAATATATCATAGCGTTTCAATAAAAATAAAAAAAATAAAAAAAAAAATCTAGCTTTGCTGCAATAATGTGAATTCTCAATTCAATAATTTTCTTTTAACCTTCTTTAACAATAAGATCAGGATCGAATGTAACCCCCCACGATTTCGTAAAAGCGTTTTTTATTTTAATACAATTTAAAGCCAATAAACTTTATTTGTATTTCTTCGCTTAAACCGGAAATTGTAAAATAAATTTAAAAATATTATTAGACATCAACACACCCATTTCGATCCAATGTGACTTTCTTCGCTTAACGTTGTGTATTTTTTTTTTATCTATAAATAAAACAAAGAAATAAGTTCACGTCATTATCTACTTTTCTTACCTATTATACATTGGTTAAATGAAAAACGAACGAAACAGAGCATCGGGTCTAGATCCGACTCCACCTTCCTTGATATGTTTCGAAAAAAAATCTTACCGTTAGAAGATAAAGAAATATTGAAAGGCGCGAATCGAATTTCTTCTTTTACGTTAAAGGCGTGTAAAAGATAGATTATAGGATCGAGAATTCGCGGAGTATCGGCCCTTCCCCTCCTCCCCCCCCCCCCCACCGCCCCCC
>NW_017305525.1:427812-461823 GCF_001594115.1 Trachymyrmex septentrionalis
CCAATTAAGATCGTGAGCTCGTGATTTTCACAATTATTACCGAAACCATCGCGCGGCGTGGCGTATCGGCGTGCAACCGGCAAGATCGACCGGGACCCGTCGCAACATCGTACCGAACTGGCGCAACTTTTGTTGGCGCAGCTAACGCGGATTACCCAAGTTGGTGCTACGTGCCGCGCAGCACAGCACTACTAACTTGCTTTATTAAGTTGATCCCGGTGCTCTAAAGGTTACATCTTATCCCGGCGTATCTACTGCTCCTAATGCAGTGCCCGCGAGATAGTGCGAAAGTGCTTCGGGATTTTTTACGTTCCCTATGCACTACGAGTCGTCAATCCGTCCGTTTCTCCTTTGCGAGATATTAATGAGACGGTTTTAACCAGTAGCCTCACTACAATTGTACGACGAATCGTTTCATGGATCGAGACGAATGCAACAACCAACTTATATGCACTAAAAGCAAGATGTTTGGTATTTATAATCATTACATCGTCAAATAATTAGGTCAAGAGCCTCATTTTTATAGTTATTACTGCTACGAACGTTAGTGAGTAGTAATTATATTGATAGTTCCTGTCAAAACATACGTAATTGCCGAGAATAACTAGAAATTATGATAATTAGAACTTTTCTTTTCTTACATTAATCAGTCTAACGGGGAATAAAAAAACCGAAAAATTCAGCTTTTATGACATTTCTTATTTAAACTTCTTCTGCCAATTGCGGACTTAAAAATTTAGCGAGGCACAAATGAGAGCACAATTTTACAGTAGTTTTAATAGTAAGACCGGTAATCTTTCTTTTTCAAACATATATTTATCATTTACGCACATTTACACGCGGATCTACACCGGTTTTAATGCAGAAAAAACAGATCTCTAGATAAGGGTCCGTTGCGTGCAGCGTGTCGAGGACGAATGCGGAACAGAACGGCGCGCGATATTGTTACGCGACGCGGAAAGTCAGCGCGCGCGTCACGCTCGTGATATTCCAGCACAATTGTGCACCGAGTATAAATAGACAGGGGGGGGAGGGAGAGGGGTCAGGTGTTGCCCGGTGCTAACGAGGTGCAGCCACGAGAACGCAAGCTCCCGCCGCCGCCGTGGCGCGCGCGCGCTGACCGGGGCGAGGCGGACTCGCTCGCCTAACCCGTTAAGCTCCGGGGGCACGGGATAATTAAACCGAATGTTAATTGCGTAATCGCGCCGTGCCTCCGCTCGGCTCGGCTCGGCCCGGCTCGCGAGCGCGGCACGCGAGACGGCCGCGATCGAGCGATCAGCTGTTCCGCCAACCGCGCGCGCATTCCACTTCTTCTCTTTCTCGCCTCGGTGCGGTGGTGCCCCACGATGTTATCGTTCCCATTGCGATCGAGACGCGCCCGCGGAGCTCCGTTCAACTTGGCGAACACCTGGTAAGTGCGCGCCTTTTTTTTTTTTTTTTTTTTGCGAGATGCCTAATGCTACGATTCTTCCGCGAACGCGCGCTGCTACGTCATCCCTTTCTTCAGCCGTTATCGTTCGTGTTCGTTACGGCGAAAACCGATTCGATCGTCCAAAATACAATTGTAATCACACGATTTCGATGCTCTTGACTTAAATTTTGTTTTAAACTTCGCGGTTCTTAAGATTTCGGGGAAAAAAATTGTCGAAGATAGCCACGCGCTGCGTCGCTCGAGCCTTTTCAAAATAATATGACTTGTCGACTATTTTTCATATATTTCTGAAATATCAATTCTGAGAGATAGAGATGAGAGTGTACTTCCTCGCGTAGCGTATTTCCCTGATATAAAAATTCGAGCGCATCTGCATACACGAGAATATAAATCGCCCGAGCAACACCGACAGGCTTTTCGCTCGCCACGCCTGCCGTTTCCGCGTGCACGCGATAATACGTTCTACGCGTTCCAGAGAGAAAGAGGGAAAGGGGGTGTTCTCGATATACTTTCCGAGAAATCACCTCCGCTCTACTCCTTAACTGCATTTTACATGGGAGGACGAGCTCCGACTGTGTTACGGTTGACCGGCGCAATGGCTCTCATGTATACATCGCGCGCATGTAACACATTGTATCTTGAAGTAAATCTTATTAGATGACCGAGAAGGGAAGCGTTCGAGATCGCCGCTGTCCTCCGCCTCCCTCCCTTATATCCTCCTCTCACTCCTCTCTCTCTATCTCTTCCTCCGCGTATGGCATAACAGTTAATTGCCGACCTTAGCCCGCGGTGCGCAATGTACTTCGACGGCGTGATCGCCCAGGGTAAGACGAGCCGCTGCTCGAGAAGAGAAGGCCCAGACGCCACTCGCATCCCGGAGCTTCCTCCGGAGTTTCCTCGACGTTTGGGACGATCGTCTTGCAGATGCGGAGAAACGGATGACGGGAGAAGGGTGGTTCGAGATGATCCGTGGCTGGGTGACGGGCTCAACGTGTAATTTATCTCGACCAGCACTATCACATATTTATATTAATATACGAGTATATTGTGTGTATATATGTATATATATATATATATACACAGGAGAGAGCTAAATTTTTAGATGACACCATAGCTCAGACATTTATCATTATAGTATTGTAATACAGCCCGTTAATTCTGAGTTCTATTTCCTTCGACACGTCATTGCTCATGTCATTGCTCATCATGCTTGAGAGTTTCCTATATAATTATTTCGATGGTCCAACAAAATTATTTTTAGATTCGTATCTGCTTATGTTTTCAGATACTTAAATTGCTCTAACCATATAGAAAGTTGTAATATTTTCTTACACGTTGAACGCACACAATACACAAAGTTCACAATTTTCAAGTATGAGTATAATTGAAAATCTTCGAACTCTACAGTCGAATCTAATATTACGTGATACACCTTGTATGTGTGCACTTATACTGTCTGGTACGCGTATCTAGACACACACACACACACACTTACACACACATACGCACACACAGAGACGTGCCCTAGAAGCATTAAAGTCTCGACGTCATCTTGCGGTCCTAGCGGACGGCGAAGACAACAAAGAGAGAAAAACGGTAGTAGACCACTGCCTACAAGGTGGATGTGAAACGGGTGTAAGAGGAATAAAGAGGGCACGCGAGAGAGAATGAGAAAGAGGGGTCGAGCGAGTGCAGCAGAAAGAGCGCATATAACGTCGAGCTCGAAGAAGGAGCAAAAGGAGGAAGAGGAGGAGACGGCGGAGGATGAGGGGGAGGCGGTGGTGTGTCAGTGAAGAAGGTGGATGAGCTGAGGTGGGACAGGGGGAGAAAGAAGAGAAGAGGCCGGGAGCTATGCGTGCTCCGCTCCGCCCACGCTTTCAGAGACCCAGGACTCAACTTGTCCACCTTCTTCTCGACGTACAGCCACCCGCAAGAGTGCCGGGTCGGTCGTTGGTTTTGCCGTTCCGATTCCATCATCTGTATCCTCCGGTGCGATGCGAGAAGAGCTCTCTCTCTCTCTCTCTCTCTCTCTCTCTCTTTCACGTTAACCCATCGCGGGTCAACACGTCCGAGAGAACGTCTTCCAAGAGAATGAGATCCGGAATATCGAAAATGAGATCGCGACGACTGCGAAGCGACGATCGGAGCGACCGGGTCCATTTAGGGATCTTATCGGATCCTCATCGACATGTCGGCGATAATCGCGACTGTACTCCTGGCAAAAAATCTGCACGTTCGTGGTGCGCATGGTCGATTATCGTTATTAATAGAGGTCGCTTTCCGAAAGCATCCGGAAAGATCGTTAAGATCGGACGTGTCATACTTCGATCGTCGTTAATGGGAGTAAAGATAAGAGAGCGACTCGATGCTTTAACGTGCTTCGCTTCGACGTGCGAAAAAAGGATGTGGAATGCCGCTCGAGGCTTCATCAACGACGCACATTAGCACTTTGCAGATTGAAGAAGCGAATAATAAAGCTTATCCAAGTAAGAGGAAAAGTTACCCTGGATTGAGCACTTTCTCGAATGATCCAAGTTAAAAGTGCATTGAATGAAACGATAAATTTATTGTAATTGTGAATTTCATAGGGTAATCTCTTTGTTTATATTATATCGTATGATTATTGTATATATTATATTTTTATTTGTGTCATCATGCGTACATTTGTGGAAGAATGGATGTAATTTTGATAAACAATTCTTTCGATAAAATTAAATATATGGAAGACTTGCAATCTCCAATTATTTTTTGCCAATAATAAAGGATAATTGTACGTAATATATGATACTTGTAATTATTTTAATTCAACAATTTTTTTCCATGTTGAAAAAAATTGTTGAATCATTTAAAAATTTAGCTAAATACAGATTTGAAAATAATTTTATTAAATCAAAATAATTACGCAAGTATCTCAAGCCTGGTGATCGATGCTGCAAAAAGTTTTGACATTTTAGCAACCAGCATCCTACATTATTATTTTGATGATTCAACGAAATTACTTTCAGATCCAGCTATTATCTGTCCATATATATAATATATATATAGAGAGAGCTAAATTTTTAGATGCATCAACAAAACTGTGCTTTCTGTAAAGTCAATAAGTCATAACTTATTCACTACGCAAGTTGTAAATTGTGCTTGGTTTTATTTCATTTCGCTTATGAAAAAATTATTAATCTTTCGACACATTAAATTCTTACACATGACGATGCAACGAAAAAGCTCATATATTATACAACAATAATGAAATTATGTTAAAGTCATTTGAAAAGAACTCTCATTATTTCATCGTTAATATGTTGTGTAAAAATTTTAGCAAATGCGCTTAGCGCAAGAAGAGCTTGTATGCGTATTTCGTGGAGATCCTATGTAGAATCCTCGAGGAGTAACACAGCCATTTTCCTCTCGGATGGGGGACGTGTTTCTTTTGATGCGGACCGTACTCACGCGGTCCTGCGGCCGGAGGCACCATCTCCTGGAACGCTTATCCCAGGTATCCGTACAAGTCTCCTCCTCGTGTGTAAGCCCGTGTCCCTCGCGCATTACCATAGCTCGCCCGCGAGCACTGATTCCGAAGCGTGGCTTCGTTGCCCGCCTTGTGGACGCATACTTCGCACGCGTCTGTCGACGAATAACATGCCTTCAACAGTGTATTCAATTAGAAATGCTAATAGACTAAAATATGGGGAAAAAAAATAATATTTCATCAACTTGAACCTATGGTAATTCGATAGAAATTCGTATCTAATATTATTAGATTGTCAAAAAAGTATACCAAATCGTTTCTTTACTTTTTAATACGAATTATTTAGAAGCAACGAAAATTAGTCCTACAATGAAGACCATCGTGTTTAACGATGATTCACCATCAGTCTGTTAGCTGCCGACTGTACTTGGTCTCGGTATTATTCATGTAGACGGCATCGAAGTCTTACCGCATCCTTTGATTACGGCCTGTTTCGATTCAATGAAACATTTCTCGAGTGGATGACAATTAGAAACGGTCGAGCAAATTCTGGTTATTCGTTGGTGTCTAAGAAGCCCGACTAATACCAATGATGCTCTCCAGCAAAAGATACAGTGTGTAATGCGGTGATCGTTTCATCTTTGTTCAAGCTTTTGGCAAGCAACGAGTGTAATGTAATGATTTACTGCGTTACACTGCGTTACATCTATATCTCTTGGAAAGCACTTGAAATCCGGCGGAGTTAGCCTGATAATGAATGGTTATTAAACATAATGGTCGGTATTTTGAGAATCAATTGTCGTTGTTCCCAAATGAAAATTATTGTTGTATGTAAAAATCAAAGGGCGATTCAACAATACTCTGTTGACAATCTAGTAACTTTAAGTTACTATATTGCGAATGATATTGACATTGGCGTTATTCTTATTTGCGATATTGCTACCTACGTAGCATTACAAATTCAAGCTGACCTTTTCCGATACGTGCTTATCTAGCACGAGGAAGCTTCGCTCGACGACGACGGGGTAAGATAGGGTCCGAGCAGACGTGTTTTCAGCGTCAAGTGTGCACCGAGAATACAGGCCAATGTCTTCCACTCGGCGAGTATCGGGCAGAAAAGCGCAGTCGCGTCTCTCTCGACGCGACGTCTCGCTGGCTAAGCAAATACCGCATGTTAATCGTATCCCATGAGAGAGGCCCTCCCCGTAAAAGCGTAGGAGAGTGTTTGGAAACACTGTTAAAACATCGGACCGCAGCTGAGCAGCGCGCACCATTGTTCGCGAGGCACAAAACCGTCGGCGAGCGCGCGCTTCCGCGGACCTTTTCTGCGGCTCAATGGAACGCGCTGCAACAAGGTGGACGAAAGCAGCGGCGAGTAGGTACCTTTTGTCTTTTAATCGTCGCCCTACGCCAAAGGGGATAACCCCGACTAGGGAGGGTCACGCCGCTCCGCCTCGTCCGCACGAATGGCTGCGGGTACGGGGCGCTTTTTCACTCGTTGAGGAAACTCCTGCTTTCAACGTTCCGTATTCATCGTACCTATCGACGAACTCGCACATTCCAGGTTCCATTCCACGATGTTTTATTAATTATCGCTTGGGAAACAGAGATATCGCTTGATTAATCCATTGTCGATCTTTGTGCGACTGAAATTGTAATTTCAGTCATATAATTATTAATCAGCAGGTTTACTTCTTGGCTCTTTAATTATTAATTTTTATAATTATGCCGTATATTCGAAGTAAAGGAGTGACACATTGAGAAATTATTATTATAACGATTATTAATTTTGCCCGCCAAGGATCGATAAAATCACATAAACGCTCGAAGGAGGATAGCTACTTTCTAAATAATTTTTCTCAGTCAGATGAATTCCGAACGCGAATTCGAATTTAATCGGATTTAAACGTGCGATTCTCTCAATTGTTGTCACGAAACTCGCCCTCGAAAACAATTTATATACATCGTCGCCGCGGGGAGCGTATTGTCTCTGCTCTCTGTTCGGAGCGAAGCCGACCTTGTCGTGGCGATCGGCCGGTGATCTCTCCAATGAAGCTTGCCTCCCCGCCTTCTCTCCTTCTCGAACCTGAGCCTCCCGTTTCCGAGAGAAACGCGCGCGGAATAGCTTTTGGAATTCATGTTGCACACCGCGGGTGGGCGCCATTGGCCCTAATAATTATCGCTCCGAGGAACAAGGTCTTTATCGTGGGACAACGCTTTTTCGTCCTCCGACGAAGGATCCGCGCCACTCCTTTCAGCGCATCTCTTCATTTTTTTTTTTTTTTTTAGCGAGCGCGAGATCTATTTACAGGAATAGTGGAGAACCTGATTACGATTTTTGATAAGTATTTTTAATCCTCCACCCGCCAAATTGGACTTTGAAGTCACAATCGATATTTTAATTGTGAATCCTGGTATAGATCCATTTAAATCTATAAAAAATAATGGAAATACCATGAAACTTCCATGATGATAAAAACTCGTTCTTAAAGCTTTCATAGGTATGCAAGAATTTTTTTCAGATTTTTATATAATCCAAAAGTTCTGGTTTACTTGCAATTGTCCACTGTCAATCACAGCGACTTCTGCGTAGGGAGATTTTCTTTATATTTTCTTCTTACGTTGTGACTGGCTTGTGAATAATTGGCTGGCGTGCAATTGATATACACCCATCCAGAAAAATATAATAATCTGTATTTACGTGCGCATACAATATAAACTATGTTTTATGTGTCATTTAAATAATTATGTTAAATTATGTACTGAATGAGTTTGTGAACAATCTATAGTTCATTGAAACCTTTACATGTTCTTTAGTGTTGCATTGAACTACACTAAAGTTTCTATTTCATTATATATTTTTATTTATCGACGTGTTAGCCAAATATATTAATAATCATAACTTAATTACTTCTCTCTTCATTATTATTCCATTTACAATAATTTTATTACGTACTCTCTTCTCTTTACATTGCTTGTGTTGTCTACGTGAAAAAGATTCGTACAAACTTGTATATAAATATTCCATACGGACATAATAAACTTATTTGTTGAGATCGTTGACGGAAAATTGCGGCGAAATTTCACTTGATCGACGGATGATTAATCGATATTTTCGCCTTAGTTAGTGAATTGTTTACATCAATCCATAGAATCCATACGAGATAGTACTTTTTGTCCAATCGTCATTTTTTAGTTATTATTTCAAGAAAGTATCTCTCACATTGTGATGCTGTATTTACCTAATCATTGCGTCAGTTTTCTTCAATGGATACTCTTATCGTATAAACGAAAGGATGACGACGAAGGCGCCTCACTTTCCTTTACAATATGTGGGATGGAGAATCTTACACGGGTCATTCTTGTAAGTGGATATTTCCGAGTGGCACCAACTTGAAGTAAGCGACGCAACATGATGCACGGTACGAGTGCGTGCGACTCGGCGTAGCATTTTACCTCGAGGTGTCCGTTTCCGCTTCGCTGACGATACAAATACTGTGAACGGACATCTCGTACGAGACGCGAAAGGAAGCAACATAATGATTCTCGAGCCGCGTGACCGCAGCCAAATTTTCAAAGTGGACGGGTGCGGGATTGCGTACTTATCGCGCGGCTGTATTTCACCTGTCCTGCGCGATAATCTCTCGCAAATGGCGCGAATGCCTGCACCTACATTGAACCATCCGGCATTAAGTTACCGCAAGAGCATCGTCGAGAACTATCGGCGAAGCTAATTGGAAGTCTCGAAGCGCGAAACGCCGCGTTCGCATCGATATATCCCGATCGCGTTGTTTCAAAACGAACAAAAGAGATTATCCAGAATGATTGTTCGAAAACGACGGCAATTGTATGATACGAGCGAAGCGTACTATATGTCAAATTAGCACGTGATCCGATTGGAGGGCTCGTGCGAAGCTGATCGTTACATCGTTGGTGGTTCGAACGCGTGATAAAAAAAGAGGATAGTAGAGCACTGCAAGATGTTTCTCAAAGGGCTTTACAACCGCGATGTAAGATCTTTTATTTTTATTTTATCAAAGAGTAGATCTTTTATCGAAGTTTATGATTGACCCTCACTTCACTCGATAATATTTCCGGTCCTCTACTACGCACCAGTCGTTCGTGTGTTTGGGATTAATCTCCATTACTTTTGCAAGTACACCAAAATTATTAACCTTCGGTACGCACGATTAAGTCATTCGTGTTCTGCGCACATTTTCTTCGAAAAACTAAGAGCATTAAGTAATTAGTTACAACATTTAAATACAATTTTTTGAAGTGTATAACCTTACATTAATATTTTCTAAAGATGTTGAATAAAGTGTAAAAAATTATTTAATAATATTTGTATACTTGTAAAAGTGATAGAAATTAATCCGGGACACGAACGACTCGTCGTGAGTAGTAAAGGAAAATTATCGTGAAAACTGAAGGTGTGTGTATATTATGATTCTTATACATACTTTAATTTCCAGAAAGTATTTGTAAAGTTATGTATTAAAAAGGAAAAGGGTAGACGATATTAAATGAAAATAGACCGAAAAACATGAAAAAATGATATATTCGGTCAAGGTGATTCTTTGTCTAATAATATTTTTTGTGGATTTATACAAGCTAACTATCCGCCACGCTTGATAATCTGTCGATCTTCAAATACAACCCTAAACCAAAGTTGAAGTATTAATATCGCAATTGAATTGACAAGCAATTTAATAATATTGATGTTCATAGACAAAAAAGAAATAGAGACACTACTTATTGTTAGTCAGATGTTTCTAGTATTTCAAAGAAAAAAAATATGTAGAAATGATCCAATTGCGTATACTAGAGTTAAAAAAATAGAGAATCAACCAGAGTTCTTATTTTCATCTCCTCCACTGGAAATGGGAGTAAAAATAAAGAAAGTTCATTGGTCAATTTTCTTGCGTTACGCAAAAGTCCGTGCTGTGACTTGATATTTTAAGGATGGAAGTATTGATAATCCAGATTTATAAAAAGAAAGTAGCATATCGCACAAAGCTCGTCTCGCCTCGAGACGCCACTCCTTCTCGTCCACCCTCGACTTCTTATCGCCGGCATAGATGCGAGTACACTCCTCGCGTCGAGTGATAGCGAACGCCCGTTTCCGCTTCATTGATATTGAAATGGCCGATGGCCACGGAGGGTCGTGGAAGGGAGAGTCGTGGCCAGCGCCAGTCTCGAAAAAACAAGCAAGCCACGATGACTCTCGAGGTGAGACCACGCTTCGCGAAGAGGAGCGGCTCGGAAGTAGACATCTCCGAGTGGTCCAGCGTCATCTACTTTTCTTGCCTTACGACCCTTACGAAATACGATATCTCGGGAGTCCTCCTCTATCTTCCTCCATCTATCTGTCTCCGTCGAGTCGTCTCTCGGCAGAGTCGGGAGTGCCGGGCGCAACAACGTGGCGCGACGCACACACGACCCGCGTGCACGGGGTATAAATGGTATAATACGACACGTAATCCCCGCGCCGCGAAGATCCTCCTCTCTCTCCCCCCCCTCCCTCTCCCTCCCTCCTCTTCTAAAAATCCTCTTCTCCCTCTCTCCAGGGCGACTCGAGGACTCTTCTTCGGCGACCGGCGAGAATGTTTACATTTGTCTCCTCCGGCAGCTCACGCTTCACCGGACGCCACGCACAAAGAGCGTTTTATAGTCTGGCGTCCCCCGGGCGCGCGATGGACGCGGAGAGAATTCCTCCCTCGTCACACAGCCGTGTCGCGGCCGGCGACAAAACAGCCACAAAGCCCGCCTTGTTAATTACAGCCGGCGTGACCGGCCCTGCATCTGCATCCGGGCAGCCTTCATTCGCCGCTGCCGCCGCGCTTTCAGAATCACTCGCGGAAAGAGAGAAAGAGGGAAAAAAAAGCGACGCCGGTCATCGAATGGCCATCGCCGCGATCGTGTCTGTCGCTGCGCGAGGGAGTTTCTTCGTCATGCAACGAAGAACGGTTCTCTTTGTTCCTATGACCGATTTCGGATCCCTTGGATGAATTTATTCGATTGAAGATCTGTCGGGCTGAATGTTGCACGGATTTCCGGTGGCGATGTCCGATTAAACCTTTTTTTCACCTTGATATCGTCGTATAAGTCGGTATCATTCAACTTTTCGCAAATATATACCCGATAAATTGAGTTGCTGTTTTGATATAGTTTTATTGAGTATGCGAGTTTATTTCGGAGGCCACAATTCACGCGAAAATTCATAGCAAATTGCTCGAAGTGCAATATCGATGTGCGATCTACGAACCGCCAGAGTTGCCAGGAGGAAGTCTATTCTTGTACGCGCGCGCGATCGTCACTCTCGCTTGTTTATACTGAATGGGACAGAAATACAAGAGTGTCGCTGAGACGCGAAACATCTGTCCGACCTGTCGACGTCGTCGTATTACTCCAGCTAAACTATTTTCGCTGTACAATCTGCAATCGACGGACTGACAACCAGTGACAACATGCCCTCCCGCCATTTCGAATTCGTTATTTTTCTGGTTACGGAGTGCTTCCGAATAGAGTAACGTTCTGAAATACTGAACTGAAATTCTGTGCCATCCTTTCGCAAGTAGCACAAAGTCGATCGGAGAACGTTTCTTCAAACGTGATTAATTTCATTTGGATTAACTTTCAAATAAATCAAAATTTGCAATAAACAAAATCTCATATGTTTTTTTTTTATAAATAAAAATATTACATTCTTACTTTTAAATTTAAAGGACCGTAATTTATTGGTTTTATAAAATAATTCTATGATTTTAGTATCTCTTTGAGAAAAAGATACATTAAAGGCTACCTCTTTTCTGGATGCGAAAAACGTCATTTGTTTAATCTCTGGAAATTATCTCATTTACTTTAGAGAGCTATCGATTATTGAATGAATAGTATTACTATCAGTAAGTAATTATTTTATTTTTATTTTAATAACTTTATTATTTTGACTCTCATTGTATCTCTGACTGTCGACACCGTAAGACCTTTACGTCGAGTCGCGAGAAAACGCTCTTACATGTAAATTAATATGATTAAAATTCAGGCAAATGATTTTAAAAATTCTCTAATTTTTCGTTTTCGTATTTCTTTCGAATGACTACACAGCAAATCTGACAATCTGACGAGCGATGCGATTCTACTTAGTGACGCAATGTATATGACTTTGATTTTACTTTATGTAAGTTTTTATATTATAGTTATATAAGTTAATACTTTGATAATTATTGTGCTATTCATTACATAGCTAATTTGGCATTTGGGTAAAGAAGAACGAACTAAATTGCCGCGAATCATCAGCCTGGATTTGTGTTACTTATGTCATTTCTGTTTGTAGTTTATATTGATAAGGACCCGAATTGAAGGGTCGAAACGTTCATTTTATTCACGTATTGTTCACATTCACACGAAAATCAATTTTCTGTGCAATTTTCTGAACAGCTGATGTAGGCTCCGATGGGCTTTTTTACATTTCACTGATAGATTCTTTCGAGCCTCATTTTATATAATTGTTTAATAGTACGTAAATTAAATTAGCACGTAAAGAAATAAGCCACTCTTAA
The DNA here is from genome assembly GCF_001594115.1 of Trachymyrmex septentrionalis. NCBI lineage: Eukaryota > Metazoa > Arthropoda > Insecta > Hymenoptera > Formicidae > Trachymyrmex > Trachymyrmex septentrionalis. Next base: position 440,273 of record NW_017305525.1, read on the forward strand.
TTAATGTAATACATCTGCACTTATAATGACAAAATATGTAATAATCTAGACAAAATAATAGTCTTTGTAAACAAAGGAATACTAAATCGAATGCAAAAGAGCACTAATTATAAATTTAAAAGGAAAGGAAAAAATAAGCTCATTATCAAATTCAATCTTGAAATGATACGTCGTACGCAGTTTCCTCGTAACACAATAAAAAAATATGCAATAATTAATTGCTTCAAAATTGAAATGACTTATTACGCTCTCTGTTATAATACTATTAAGGAGTCCTTTTGATGTATAACAGATTGAAAGACCGACATGCACCGCATATTCGGCATATCAATTACATCAAAACATAATGCGTAAAATCCCACGTAATTTTCGATAAGATACAATTTTTATAATTTATTAATTTGACGTTAACATTGATAATAGTCTAGTATGAGAAACGACGTATGTTTGTTCGTTGTTTGTATGTTTGGTTGTTGTTATTACGAAATCAAAATTTTTATATATTATTATATATAGTTTGACTCATTATGCGCTGCTTAATCTAAATTTCGAATAAATTAAGGTTTTAGGCCTCATAGCCTTTCTGTTCTATTATTGATTATATTGAGTGACAATACGAATCAAACAGATTGAATTTTTAAAAGTTTCTCCTCGCTTGTTCTGGCTTTTAGCATAACGGATCGAATCCTCCTGATGACCACTGAAGGCATAATTTAGGGCTCAATAATCTCGCTCACTTGTACATAAAATTGACGCATCGATATCGTTCTAGAATTAAATTATATTAATCGATGCTCTCTGTGGCAAGAAATTTTGTATTACAAGCGTAAAATAATCAAAGGAACTATTAGCGACGAATCAAAGTACGAGGGGTATTTCTGGAGAGGAACCGATCGTGCATTTGCCAATCGTACAAATCCGTCTCGGAAGACGCTAAGTGAATCAGACAATGACGTCGTTGTGTGCGGAATAAATCGAGAACGCATTGCTCGAGAAAGCACCCCCGTGGGGCGCAGCGACTCTCGTACTTCTTCTGGTTAGCGAAGGAAGAGAAAGAGAAGAGATCGATTTGCCGCCGTGACTCTAAACGACGCTCCGTCGCGCAGCTGTACGGGACCATAATATTTTCCGAGCACCAAAGAATCGAACGTGACCCGGGTTAGGGTACGCGATTTATTAAAAGATCGCGAGCCCGTGACGGGATCAGAGTCTCTGCGCGCGTTTTCCTCGTGCTCGGCTAGGAGCGAATTTGTCGTCATCATCGTTCTCTACGGCGGGATAACTGCTCGGCGCCGGCAGAACCGATCGTTACCCAAAGTGTCGCCTGGCGGGCTTGCGTGCAGGAATGCAATGCGAACCGGCCATTACCACGACGCAGTGTCACCCGGAGGAGGGTAATTTCGTCTCGAAAGTCTTCGCTGAGGAGGAGACGAGAAGCGAGAAGAGAGGGCCGCATTCTTGCGATTCGACGATCACGCCTCGCGTATCATACCTGCGGTCTCTTCTTCTCGTCGCGTCACCGCCGATCACGTCTCCGCCGCAAAATTATTTCGTGCCACTTTCAACGTAGATCGACATAACCGAGCGCAATCTACACGCATGAAACGCAAAGTGTCCCGAGGGGGACCGTGCCGAGTTTTCGAAACGCACCGATCGGACTCGCACCGAGTGATTTCTTTCATATTGACAGAAAGGAAATTATGAGAAAAAAGCGTTATCCTCGAGCGAAATAAAAAATTTATGTAAAATCTTGGATTATTATGTAAATTGGCGATACATTTTCTTTGCCATGAATTACTATTTAATGTAATATTTATGTTAGAAAAAAATCAATTGCATACAGGACATCCTAAAAATTCGCGTCTTAAAATATTGTAGCAAGGAAGTTTTTGAGAAATTAAATAAAGATGTTGTTTGTAAATTTTTATTTCAAGTACTAGTTTCTAAGATGAAGATTTAAATATGGCCAATTATAGACTACTTTCCGGGAATTATCTTGCTATGGTATTTTGAGTTGCGAATTTTGATAATACTTTTATATCTGACATAATATTGAAAAGAACTTTAATAATAGTCGACAATTAAGAATAAGAGAAAATAAAGAAAGATTACGTAATCTCGAACTCTTCGATCTACTAAAAAATATTGCTTCAAGACGACCTTAGATGACCTTATCACTTATCTTTGACTTCGTTTTTTACACAAAGGGAAAAAATACAAAGTTTTACCAAAAATGCAGAGTTTTTGCTAAAATAATTATCCACGATTTTGGTCAATCAATTGCGGTATTGGCAGATGTGGTCAATCCGCGCACAGCTGGCCAATATTTTGCGGTGGGAATGCGAGACCGCGACAATAGAGGGTCTCCGCAATTTTACTCTGCCAATGACAGAGGATGCCTCACTTCATCGTGAGGCTCGCAGGTGTCTGTTCCCTTAGCAGGAGAGCCGCCTCGAAAATTAAACATCCGGTACAACTATGTTCTTAAACGACCACTTAACATCCGTTGCCGCAGCGGGGGCTGGCTCCGTTGCGGAATCGCGATAAGTATTATCGTGTCGCGCCTTCGATCGTCACAATGGGACCCGTTTCTCGCTCTGCGGTCACCACTCCATCCGGAGGGGGTGTCTTCCACGACTCTCGCCCCTCTACCCCTCCCCGTCCACCTTTAATCCTACAGCCGCGTAATAGCCGCGGGGCGCGTTCCGCGGTTGTGCGTGAGCAAACAGGATATCGCGCTGCTGCATCCTTGGGCCGCGAGCACCTAATAATTGCAAAAATGCACGCACGGGGTCTGTACAACGCAACGTCTTCGCGGAACATAAAAGACGTCTCGTCGGCGCGAAGGCCCTCTTCTCTCCCCGTTCCGCCCCCTCGACGACTGTCGTGAAAAACAGAGATGAAAAAAAAAAAAGAGAGCAGATAAACGAAAGTGATGGAATGCTACGACGTGTCGTTCTCGACAATACAATCGAAGGAAAGAGGGCCATGTGCGTATTCAGAACTCTCGCGCTCTCTTTTACTGCTTTTGAAGGAATTGAATTTAGGATTTGCGCACGTGCGTTGACGAGAAAACCGCGTCCCTAACATCGTGCAGAAAAATAGATTGGAGATCGGATCACTTGAAGCTGCTTCTGCTTCTTGGATTGATCGATTAGGTGCTTCTGTGCTTCCGTCGATATATCGGTGTAATCACAAGATTAGACGTTGGATCCAAAAATTTGTCAAGGGAGCCCCGCCGTATATATTGGCGCGCCGTAAGCAGAATTTTTTTTAAATATGAAAAAATCGAATATTAATATATTGTTTAAATTGAAAAAGTATTATTTAAATTATTCATAAAATGGTTTATCTTTCAAATTATACAATAGGTATTAGCACAAAAAAAGAATGAAATCTATGTATTTAGTATTTTTTTAAATTAAAACATATTAGTGTAAAATCAAAATTGTGATTGTAAAGGAATATTAAAAATATATATAATATTTTGCTGTAAATATTTGTAAAAAAGGAGACTTTTCAAAGAGAGAGCCATGACCCCCATGTCCTCCTCCCCGTCACGATTACAAAACAAAACTTCTGCTGGTCCGCAAAATTACCAGCTCTGAATTGCTACTTCAAAGAAGCTACTTCAAAATTTTCCATGATCTTTGACGCTTTCCTGCGGAAGACCCGTTTCTCAGTGAAAAGCAGAGAGAAAAAAAGAAAGAAAGAAAGCGCGACGTGTGAGAGAGAGAGAGAGAGAGAGAGAGAGAGAGAGAGAGAGACGGCCAAATCGATAGAAATTGGGAACGCGATGACGCGGCACGTTTTCGCGGGCGGGAATCATCGATGGTGCTCCGGAAAAATAACAACCGTGCCTTCAATTATCAGCTCGTTTCGCTGATTTGCCGTGCGGCCCACGCAACTGTTATTAGGACCTGCGTGGAGTGTCGATCATCGGCTGCTGCCGATCTGTTCCAGCGTATCCTGGCGGAAACAATGGCACCCGAGATAGTGTCAGAAATAATACAAATAACCGAGACCCGGTGAAAGTACTGTTTAGTCCATAATTTCCTTCGGCAGTGCGACCACAGTGGAAGGCGGGGCGCTGGTCACACCTTCCAAGAGCTCTCGTGTTCTCTTTTTCCTGCTTCTTCACCTTGCCACCTATCCTCCGATCCGTCCCGTCCTCTCGGTCGCTCTCATTTTTCAACCGACAGGCGCGATTTCCTACCGCAACGATCCGACATACTGACAGTCATCCTCACACATTGTTTTTATAAGGGAACCCTCTTGTCATCGTCTCCGGACTGCAGAAAGGAGCCCGGCTGGAGCTCGGCGTCATCTTCCGAAGGAAATTCAAACCGTCCGCGGAAAGGGAACAGAAGCATCATTAACTCATTTATTATATTGACAGGATACGCTTTTTATTTGATACTATTTGTATGTAACTTGTACAAAAATTCGACTGCAATTATGCATCTAGAAAGGGAGTGATATTGATAAAAAGATAAAGTTATTGTTTTGATTTAAAAAAACAATATGTTATCGTGTGATAATATGATGAATATACGTCATCAATTAGAAGAAGATTGTATTAAAAAATTGTATAAAATAGAATTGCTATATATTTATTGTACTTTTAATAAGATCTAACGAGAAACTCGGCGTTTATGTTTTTATACTATTAATTGCATCGTTTCGGATCGAAAGTTCCCAAGTTCAATAAGTTCCTTAAGCGCCGAGGAATGCATCGTTACGTAAAAATGCGACTTGTCATTTTTCTCGGCGGGATGATTGAAGAGACGGGACTTCTGCCCATCGTGGTCCTCTTTTTCGGAAGATCCAGGTAAAGACGCCGATCCCTGAACACAATACGCTTCTCTCCCAGCGAGCTGCAAGTTATCATTACTGGCTCGCTATTGTCCGGCTGTCAACAATTAGTTTAGATGATGCTTCAACATCCTACCGTACAATACCACCTGAGACCTATGGTTTATTTTCGGTATTTTTGGAATACAGCGCGCGGCCGCAGAGCAAATAACAATCTTCGATTTTGTTACGTTCGTTACGCAAAAACTCTCACCAAGCGATCCTCGGCATTCGAGCACATACAGATCGGGCATATATAAAGACATCGAAGGCGACATTGAAAAATATCTATACATCGGCTATGTATTTATTTTCAATTTTCTATAATGATTCCTACTGAATTCAATCATTACGCTTCATTCATTTATGCAGTTTTTTATATTTAGATTTTATGTACTGAGAATGATCCAAATTGAGAGTTGTTTACATTGTGTCATAGGAGGTGTCAAATAAATTTATGTGTACTTTCATAACCTTCCAGCTCTCAGGAATTTACTAAGAAAAAATGTAGATAGTAAGTTTTAACAAATATTTGAATAATATTAACTTAACATTTACTTACAGCAAATAAATATTTAAAAGAAAAGAAATGACAAGATACAGCTAACACACAACAGCTCGCGTCATGTTATGAAGAAGCGGCTGCAGCTTTTGGCAAAATTGTATCGCAAGTAGCGAGAAGGTCGTCTTTCCGCCCTCGCAATTCCGCATCGCGCCGTCCGCTTCCTTTCTGGCGGCGGCGAAAGACGACTTCAAACGACAAAGAACGAGGGTCGCGTTCCTGATCCTCAGCCCCGTGGAGAGGGCTGCGCGTTGCGAGCGGGGAGGCACGCGAGGATGATACAAAATATTAATATTGCGCGTTTCCCTCATAACTCACGGGTCGCTGAGCGCGTTACGCACGCTCGGCGGCGTCCCAAGGGACCGTGGCGTCCTAGGATGAGCGGGATATCGCTGGATAAAGAAGCGAGAGAAGAGATAGAAGGAAGAGGACTAGCAGTGTGTGTCTTTGTGCTTTTAAAGGCTCAAGGACCACCGCTCTCGGAGCGGCCCATTGTAGGGCCCACGAATTGCCACGGAAGACGCGGAGTTTACGCTGGAAAAATCTCCGCTCGCTTTTTTTTCTTCCCCTCTCTCTCTCTCTCTCTCTCTCTCTCTCTCTCTCTCTCTCACTCCCTTTCGTCGGTTCCATTATGCTCTGACATAACTCGTCAAAAATATTGTGATTGGTCGACCATTGAATATGACGTTACCTGGCTCGATCTTCAGGCCCCCGTCGATGACAATGGGAATCTAGCAAGCGACGCTCGTTTGCTAAACCAGGCGGATCGTGAGTTGCTCTCCTTTCTTCGGAGGAGAGGGGAGAAGATACGAGGGGGGCGGGGAGGGGGTAAAAAATATGATATTTTCCTTACTCGCGGTGCGCGACGTGTCTCTGGAATTTCATATGGTTTCATCCCCTCCTTGCGCACAATGGCTGTGCTTGTTCGGGGAGCTCGGCGAAATGTTTTTGACGACGATGAAGTTCGACATGTGGAACGACGAAAGGAGGAAGTGTGCCGTTGGCTTACAATGCTCGTTTTACTTCTGTTTTCTCGGGAGATTACGTTTGTCCGTAACGTCCGAGGGTTTCTTTTCTGCAGTGAGCCACTTAGGGAGAGAGATACAGCCGTTGATCTCAGCCGCTAATTCTAAAATTATGTACAGAAGAAGCGCGTTAGTCAATTAAATTATAGCGTTGTATATAATTTGTCGGTGTAAACTTTGACGTTGCCGAGACATTTTTCAATTTTACAAGGGTTACCAGTAGAAACGAGGAGCGTCGAAAAAGAATGAAATGTCAGTAATAATTAAATATACATACGACATAAAAACGCGAAGGAAATGATATCATAATGATTAAATAACACGTCGTCATATGTAATTGTTACGTTATCGTGAGAGACACAAGAATCACGTTAGGCAATTTTCCCAGGATACTGGGAACCCTTTGTAACGTACAATCTTAGTCCGTTTCTTGCGTCAACAAAGTGCCCGAAATCTTAGACCCCGGAGATATCCCGGAAGACGCCGGCTTTCCCCTTAAACCACGAGTCAAACTCCTCGTATTAAGGCCTAGCCGTTGGCTGCAGCCCTTTACCGGGCCTTTAGGGTTGCCGCGATGATGTTGCAAATTTAATCATCTGCATACTTGGCGATTACACGGAACGCCGATCACAGGAAGGTCGTCGGGCACGCCTCCTCCCCCGGCGGTTATCCAGGGGGTTTGTCCGAACTCCGTTTACGGTTTCGGGTACATACTCTCTGTATCTGTGGACAGTAACGATCCCCCCCCCCCCCGCCCCTCACGCTTTCACGTGCCCTTCTCGTCTCTGTCGCTCCTTCTCCGAGTCCGAGTACTCATCCGCGATACGCACCAGTATTTACACACTCGAATTGATTTAATATCCGGATCCGGCCGCACTTCGCGGCTAGTTTTAGCTTCACTTTACTGTTTACTTAGGCGGAGGTATACTCCGGGTCCGAAGGAAAATCTCTGACAGAGTTTGCTCCAAGCAACTTCGCTGTAACTTTCTTTATTAGACTTCGCTAATTTACTTCGATTCTGATGCGTAACTTCATTTCTTGTGATAATCTTGTACACCGTGTAAAATTTCGTAAAACCATTCTTCTGTTCTAAGGCCTTGGTGGTCTTAATGACTTAGGACGCTCGTACGGAATACAAGAGATCCGGTTTCCCAAGTCCCGTCCGAGGTAATATTTTTCGCAATAAATTTATTAACAATTTCAACATATTAATACCTTTATAATGTGATGCTTGATGGTAGCGTCAAATTATTAAATTACTTGTCAATTTAATTCCCGATTACTAGAGTAGTTTTAATTGCGTTTATAGTCCGGAAAAACAATTCGGCGCGCAGTTCTAAAAAGACTACAATATGATATATATGCGAGCATATATAGTGTATATTAGTAATTCAAGATTGAATTATTTTAAGTAATAAAGGCATTTTTCTAGTATCGATTATGTCTCACACACTTAATATTGTTCAGTCTTCTGCTGTTTTGAGTATTGCACACTCTATTCTTTATATTTCAATTATAACGTACGTAGTTTGAAAATGTCTCTTTCTTTCATTTCTTTCTCGTCGATCTTTCATTAAACTCTAACTTTTTTTAAAGATTCGATTGAGTATTTTTTGTCATTCAAAGTCGCTAAGACACGCGGATCTCTCTCTCTCTCTCTCTCTTTTTTTTAGTTAAGCGTAATGCTCGCATATGTAATGGAGGTTTGCGCGGTCGATATCACGAGGGTGAAAAAAAGGGGTGCAGTAATTGCCAGCGGCATTATATACAGTTCTGACCATCCAGCTAGGAGTTGGACCAATGCTGTCTGCATTTGGCAAATGAAAACTTAACGAGGTTTGCTGAAAAATTTCTGTCCGGTGATACGCGAGTCCTCCCCACGGACGCGCTTCAAAGTGACACGTGCCATGCAACATATCCCCGTTTACTCCTCCCCCCCCCCTTTGGATACCCATTGGAGGTCCTCCAGTAGCTTCTCTTGACATCGGATACATTTCGACCGAACGCGATCCTCTGCCCTTCACCACGACGGGCATTTCCAATCCCAAGCTTACGTTCCGCCGCCACTCCCGGGGGCCATCTCTGATACCAATCAACAGAGGCATTCCCACGTAATTGGTTTTTACGTAATGTTAAGCAGGCCGGGAGTTACGCCGCGTCGGACTTCGTATATTTGTTTTCCGTCGTGGTGAACTCGCGATATTCCGCCGGTGGCGGGATCAAAGCCTACGGATCGGCGGAATTAATTAAATCGGTCGATCTCCTCCTACGGAACTTCCTTGCTTTTTTCCGCGAGCGTCCGTACGTACGCGGTATCCGCGTACACTGGCATCCAACCCCTTCTCCGGTACCGTACCGCCCCTTCTCCGAAAGAGAGATCCGATCGCATTGGCAACTAGAAGTTTCATGGGTGCACTCGGATGGGTCGGGAACCGTTTGAGGATGCATCGAGGAATTGCGGCCCCTGCATTTTTGCTCTCACCCTACATCGGTTGTTATAACCTCGCCACACGGCGCGGCGGTTCCGAGATAAACTCTTTGTAATGAAAGTCGTAGATAGATTTTTATCTCGTCGAGCAAAAGTTCAAAATACTCGAGTGGTTTAACAATTAATATTAATTGATCATTAATAATGTTGTAATTGAAACCCGGTCTCTTTACTTTTAGTCTTAACATTTTTGTTTCTCAAGCGAATCCGTTCATTCCACACGCGGAGAGAGTTTTCTTTTAAAATTCACCTTGAAAATATGATAGTTGTGGTACAATACAATATTTTAAAGATTTTTACCATGCCCTTCAGTAAAATTGAACAGACTTATTTTGTACTTTATTGTAGTTTTATTAATGAATGAGAGAGATTTACATAAAAATTCTTCGAAATACAATGTTGTCCCACGACTTTGTTCATATTTTCAGGATAAATTCTAAGACAAAATTCTCTCCGTGCGTAAATAATTTTTCCAATTCTGTTAGAAAATTTTTATGAACTTTTCTAATTAATTTTTTAAGTCGTAAGCTTTTGTTTGAGACAAATAAATGCATAAGATACGTATCATTTTCAGAAAGATATAACTTATATATTCAGAGCGAGTCGTTCGCCCTTCTTGAAAATATTATTCTATAATTATATTAAAGGGTTAACCTTGCTTTACAATTAAAAAAAATTAATATCAACTTAATAACATTTCAATTATTTACAGAGTCGCGCAATAACAAGTATTATACAAGAACTATAATAATAGTTTCGTTATCATACAATTACAGTTTTAAACATTGATATATTTATTTATTATACTGCGATATAATTTTTAACATAATAATTAAACTATTATACAGAATATTTTTTGTGTCTACTGTTTTGGAGTCGAAAGGTCAATCCCGATCTTTTTTTTATTTCATGACGAACAGAGAAATTCTATAATACATTTTAACAAAATTAATAATGTATAATATATTTCAAGTGATCGATGACAAAAATCTCTATCGCGCTGATTACACTTTTTTGTGGAATTAATAATCTTGTATGAGAATTAACAGTCACGAAACTTTTTCACGAGTAATTCAGTGTTCCGCGAGAAAAACCGTAAAATTTCTATCTTCCGCTTGACGCGAAGCTTTATCTGCTTACGCGCGCGATAGGCCGAATTACCGCGAAACGAGAGGCAGAGAAAAGAGGGAGGGAGAGGGAGAGAGGAAAAAAGGTTGGAGGTGCCTCGATAAAATTCCATTGTGCCGGCTCGACGGTATTTTAAGCCTCTCGTTCTGCTTCCTGCTGTTCTTCCCTCCCGAGTTCCGGGCGAACCCTCTTGTCGCTTGTTGTCACGGACCTTTATTAGTCCGCCCCGCGAGGATAAGGGCGACTTTTTTATTTCCCCACGACTTGACATCCGTCGATCTCTCTTTCGCATCTACCACTTGTTGCACGCGCGACCCGCCGTTTCTTGCCGTGACATCAGCCACCCTCTCTCGTTTTCCAGCCTTCTTTTGTCATCCCTCGTTCGGTGACGTCGCTTCGTAATCCTTCACAGCTAAACCTCAGAAAAAAGATTCTGAATCCGTAAACACACGGGAGTGACTTTAAGGAATATTTCATAACGCATTCCGAATTAATTAGAAGTACCGAGTCGCGTTACTGGCTGTTTCTATTTTTTTTTTAGATCAACTATCTTTATATCTCTTGTATAAAAGATAGGATTCCGTTTGTGATTTTTCAACAACTGTGTCTCTTGTATCAATGAAATATTTGGCTTTTCATCACTTTCTCTATTTTTATAATAATTTATTTATAGTACTTTTAGTGAGTAAGAAACGTTGATACTTTTAGTGTTAAATATCGAGTTCGCTTCCGTGAATTCGACAATATTCATGAAAAATTGTACAAATTTTCTGAATACAAGAGATATGAAATGTATACGTTATATCTCGTATCATATTACGTTATATTATATAACACGCGAAAAAGTCATGGGAAAGGACGGGGCACGAAATGCATATCGGAAATCGCGATATAAAATAAATTGCGAAAATTGCTTGCAAGGTTTTTGCGCGCACGGTGCAATCCGTTTTTAATTCCGCGCGGTGTAACGTGGCGCCGGTTGCATTTTACATTTTAATATCATTACCGGACACGCGGAACGACGCGCGGAATGTTTTGCGTTTGCATAACCAACCCCCCACGACCGCGTAGCGAGTTTATAAAACTCGCGCCCATCCCGGTCAGCGATGCGCATATGATATTTTGGGAGTTGCATTATCCGCCCCCGGGAGCCCCCGAGAAATTCGCGCGTGATTACGGTTTATAATTTCTTTTTCGGTATGTCGGTGGGCATCATTTTCGGTATGATCCGCACGCCGCGCCGCGGGAAGGACCGTGATTCACATTGTCGTATTTCGTGTGCATGCCGAATTCCCGTCTTGATTGGTGATATTACAGGACGAAGGGCATCCGTAAACCCAGGGCTTCTCAAAAGCGAGCAGTGATCTATCCACCGAAAACCATCGCCCTTCCATTGTCAGATTTTACCTCGCTGAAAAACGTTTATGATAAATATTAATCCTTTATTAATCGGAAGTTTAACATAAATATGTAGAGTTAAATAACGTGACATGTACCGCAATATTTGCAGCCCTTTATAAACATTACAGTATATTGCATTATGCAATGCAATATAATCCTTTTATTAATTATCCAAGAATCGCATCACGCATTCGCTTACGTATTATTATACGCGTTACAAAATATTTACTTAAAATATTAAATAGCAGGAATGCGGTTGTAGCCATTTATTAATTTAATTAATTAGATTATTTACTGCTAATAATTTTTGTTTATGAAAAAGTACGCCGAGGGTGCGGCGGTACAGGATTTCCTCGAACAGAATGAGAACCGCTGTATCAAAACCGCAAACCACGGGCCAATATAATGAGATTTAAATTACTGTGGGACTGTGACATAGTATGCTTTTTACGAATCGTTACCTGCGCGACTCTCATCTCCCATGGCCAATTAAGGATGGAAATTTGATTTGGAATCTCGTCCCGAAATAATCGATTACCGTCGGCCGTAGCGGTGCTTATTCCAATTTTGTTAAACGACTGACGACAAAATACCCCGAAGGAATTTTCTCGTAATAACACATGTCACATAAAACTGCTTGCAGCGACGGAATTTAACGAATTCTCTTTTGTTCTTCGATATCAACGAATTTTTCAACGTATTCTTCTATAAATAATCGTATTTTCACTTAAAATATAATACAATCATTTTTATTCTCCGTATTTTTTTAACCATTGATGAATATCGCTATTAAACGAATCGAAGAATAATATTTTTACTTTGTGTTTAATTCAATATGATTATCCAACATTAATATTACAATATCACTTATATAAATGAAGTAATAAAAATAATAATAAATATTTTTATTGCAGTTTTAATGAACGTTTTTATCTAGTCTTTATAATATATATATTTTTTATACGAGACTTTATAAAACGACGTCGACACGATAAACGTTTGGCGATAAAGATGAATTTTTAATGTATTCGTAGGTTCAATGAAACGGACATTTCCTTCAACTTCGTTATGAATAATTGTTTAAAATAAATACAATATTTTTCACAGCTTTACATAATTTTAAGTTACATAATCTTATTCCTTAGATTTTAATTTTTTAAATAAAAGAAATTATTTAATTACGTTAACTTTAAAAGGCAAAAGGTATGTTAATTTAAAATACTTTGAACTTGCGAACACCAGTTAAGGAAATTGCGAGACGAATGCCGATTAATACATATTAATAATATGAGGTATTTGAATTTATTCACATCTGATTATCTTACATAGATTAGACTTGAAAACGAGCAAGAATGTGCTATCGTTTATGCTAAAGTGGAGCATTTGAAGGAGTTTCCCGTCACCGTAATCTCGAATCCTGAAACCAGATCGCGGTAGGGGGAGAGAGAGAGAGAGAGAGAGAGAGAGAGAGAGAGAGAGAGAGAGAGACACGCATTAAGAGTCAATTTGTCAAGGGAACGATCACTCCTCGAGGTGTTGGAGAATCGGGAGGTGCAGGGCAGGGGGATGTTCCTTCGCGCGCGCGAAGGAACGAACGAGTGACACGGCGGCAAAGCCGGTCTTACCTGGGCACTTCCACGGCGCGTTATTCCATCAGGCAGCAACCGGGCGCGAACCAGGCCTTTTTCCGCCTGGCGCTTTTTGTCAATCAATTAAAGCGCATTCGCCGCAATTTAGAACGCATTAAGACGCCCAGCGGCAGCATTCCGCGCGTTTCTCTCGTCGTCGTCGTCGTCGTCGTCGTCGTCGTCGTCCTCGTTGAAAATACGCGAGAGCAAGAACTCGGAACTCGACGAAACACGTCACGGACTGAATGGCGAACGAACCACCTCGCGGAGAAGCAAATCTGCACTTTACACGTTCCGATCGGTTGAGTCCTAAATTATCTTTACGCGCGATTAACAGCGTATGCTCCATTTGATCTCAACGAGATCCATTATCCCGTAGCATGTTCGATGTGTTGTAAGCGTAGATGGATTATTATCCGACTGTTACCGGGAAATATATGTTTCTCGGTTTAATGTAAACCGAAGATATTATATCAAAGATGTTATCTACGCACGGAGTCTTATCTCTCCTCGTTACATTTGTAAAGAATTATAAACGTGATTTACAGCAAATAAGACAAGTGTTCGACGATAGATACAAATAACTGGACGTTTATATCGTTCGCCGAGAGATAAATACCTCGTTTTTGGTGGAGCGAGCTGTTCCGTTCGCGACGAGTAAAAAAGAACTTGTCGACAATAAATAGGAGAGGTCGAGCGCGAAGAGCGATGCAAGATGGATGATTTCGCGCGGCCGCGCCGTTACGTATTATAAGACAAGCAGGTCGGATCGTAGACCACAGTTCCAAGAGAGGCCTGGAAGATGCTCCCGGGGCAGGACCTGTCATTACCGAAATCTATATTTAATGCCGCCGCGCGGCAACACTTTTAATCCCGGCATTATCTGATTATCGCGTCCTCACAAGAGGAAGGAACGAGCGACGCCTTCTCGCCACGGCCCGGTCGCGATCGAATCTCGGGCTGTCTGGCGAGGGAACCCTTCTTCGATGGTTCCCGACGACGAAAAGCCGGTGGAGGATTTTCTACGGTTTGTAGATCGCATCTCTCTCTCTCGTGACCCCCGCTAAAATCTCCGCCGCGTTTACGTTATCTGGCCGTAGTGATCTGCCGACGGAGGCTGCGGCCCGTACATTGATTTCGATAGTTATCAACCGCCATCTCTCTCTCTCTCTCTCTCTCTCTCTCTCTCTCTCTCTCTCTCTCTGCCGTTTTGCCATCCGAGAACGTGAATTGTGATCAAAAGGTAGAAAGCACAAAGAGTCAGTATACATGCACAGTATAATTTTGGTAATTAATGATAATGATGTACGATAATGAGAAATAATAACTCGGCAGTGAGTTAATGAGCAATTATTTAACGGGTTTGTGATAATAATTTATAATCGCTACATCGTTTATTTTCCATTACGTTTAGAATGAATTACAAATTAATTCTAAATAATCATTTTGAAAATATGGAAAAATATCGAAAAACGGTAAGGCCTTATTCTTTGAAAATATTAATAATAAGTTCTGTGTATTGAAATTATATAATTGTCAAAACACTTTTAACGCGTAAAAGTATTTTGACGAAAAAATGTGTAATGGAACAAGTATATATTAGACGATAGTGAAAAGTCGTTACGAATACATTGGAATTTATTATTTTATACCGGCATAAAATAACTGCTACAAAATAATGATTAAAAATTGCATAAAAATGTATATTGCCGCGTTGTAACTCGCACACAACCAACGTGTATCGCGAAGCGATCGTGGCTTCTGGTTGAAGAACAACGAGACAGGGGGAGACTCGCAGATCCAATCGATCTTCCTTCGGGTCGGAACGACTTTTCGCGTTGATGCACGCCTCTGTGTGTCGACTAGGTCCACAGATTCGGTCTTCATGCGCATCCTCACACCGGCAAAAACAATTATCATCAGTCGCTGGTTTTGCCGGGGTCCGTCGGTCGAACGACAACGACGATGACGACGACGGCGACGACGGTGACGACGGCGAAGGAGCCCACGGACTGACGTCTCCCACGGTGGCTGATGTCAGAAGACGTGCGCGACAAAGTACGTGTCACGCCACTCCCGGTTCGTTTGAGCTAATTGCCAGGGGGCTCCTCTCTCTCTCCCCTCCATCTCGCCTCCATCCCGTCATCACCGTGCCCGCCGATTTCATCACACTCCGGTCTTTTGGTCCGTTTCTTCTCGTTTCTCCACCTCCTCTTCACGCCGCCACCTCCTCGCCCCCGCGCCACCCGCTCTCTTCCTTACTCCCTTCTTGCTGCAGCTCTATACTGGCCTCGTCATCTCGCCTGGAATGAGACCCGTCGCGATGCAAGCGGAACGGTGCCGATGCACCTGGTATCTTTCAGCCTTGAGTCGTCCCGCTGAAGTTTTGCATCGCATGGGAATGGCTCGTCGTGGGAAGTGACGGAAAAAGAAGTGATGTTACTCGGATCTTTCCCTCCCCCTCTCCCTCAATGAAGGAATTGTCTTCTCACCGGCTGTATTTTTTTTTTTTATGTGTAAGGGTTTAACAGACAAGAGTCATCAGTATGGAAGTTTCATCGGTATGGAAGTAATATAATAATGATACGCGATAAATTTGAGTCTAAATATATAAATATATTAAATACAAGGCTGGCTGTAAATATTTAAATATATTTCCCAGTACTTTATGATAAATTGATATAAAGTAAAAATTTGTAAATTTTTAGAAAATATAAGAAACATCAATTAGATTTAGAGAAATATAATCCATTGATATATAAAAGAAAAGTGTAATACTGTGCTCGCTCGATTCACATTCACCTTTTCACGATAATAAGTCGAATCTACTATTACGAACATTTTCTCATTTTAGGAAATGATGTAGAAAAAAAATCTTCATTCTTCAAAAAAATCTTCACTCGCTCTTCACCTCTTATTCTCCTAAAAATGCGAACGGACGAGATCACCCCGAGATTTTAGTGCTGGGATCGTAAAGCGCTTAAATCGAAGCTCGCGCGTACCTAAGATAATTACCATCCGCTTCGTTAGATCCGTGCTCGCTGATTAACCTCCGTAAAAGCTTCTCTATCTTCACGATCGCGATTTAATATCTGCACTTGACGCCGCGTGCGGCTCGCTAGGAAAAATGCCACCAAAGCGGCTTAAAAACGACGGTTCAATCTTCGCGATCTGCCCGAGAGACCTCTCTCGTGTCCTCTCTCGAGGCCGAAAGGTTCGCATAATACGCCATCGGCACAATGCGACGTAAAGGTGCGACAAAGAGGACGACTTTTCGTCCCCCTCGCCCCCTCACTGGAGGATTTTCCCGATCGGTGGATAATCCTATTATGCTTTTACGAGGATTGTTGATGCGTGTACGATGTCACCGGCTCGGCACGCCGATGCGTGGGAGGTGCACAATGCCTCGTCATGCGATCGACGACACAATAGCCTCCCCTCGTCCCGATCATCGATCCGGAAACTGTCAACTTTAGGGTGTCGCCGAGGGCGACCCGGTTGCGTGCGGTCGCTTGTGCGGTCGAACCCGGACAATACCGGGGACAGATTCGATCCGATTCGATCCCATCCCGGACAATGGCAAATGGGACGACGCGTGTCTTCCCGCCCCGTGTCATCTTCGACCGCAAACGACCGATGCCCTGCGACAAGTGCCAATTTTCCCTGGTGTCGGAAGCCCGACGTCATCGGGATACCATAGAGATTTCCTCCTCCGCCTTTCGCATGCGATCGGACACGCGATCGGCACCGGCCGTGGAGACACCTTACGGCCCACCCTCCGCCTTTTTGCTCGATGATCGTCATTGTGTCATCCTCCCCGAGATAACGCGGGAGATTCGCAAAATGCGGGCCCATATTGCGAAGTGGGTCGTTCGCGTCGAGTCCACGAAAACGAAACTTGTGAATTTCAAGCAGACGGTGAACGATGATTAACGTACCGGCGCGTGTCCAAGCGCCTCCCACGTCTGCATTACGTCACGCTGTTTGACACTTCCATCTGTTGAGGCTATTATATTCCGTAAAATTTTACGACGTGAAGTGTCCCCGAACGTCACTCTGGGGATGTCCTCAAAACCAAATTCTTCAGCTAATTTAGAACCGAAATTTCTCATTTCTTGTAATATTAAATTACACTTAAAAAGAAAGACTTGTATTATATTCATTTGTTGTGTATAGCTATTTTCTAAATTCTTTGGAGTGAAATCTCACTTTAAGTGACAATTGAACCAGTCTTGGAAAAGAATGATTCAATTTTCAATCTTTAAGAGCAAGATATAGTCTAAGAGTTTCAAGGAATATAACAAAGATTTAGTAGAAAATAAAATACAATAAAATTATATTTTAACATTGTATTAATATACATGCTTTTATTTCTGTTTCAGGTAAGCAAAAATATGAATAATATTCTCATTCAAACACATCATTGGCGTCAACTAAGTGAGGAGGAATAAGAGTTGAAAATGCTGTTTCAGTGTTCGGGGAAAATATGAATTGTTGTAATTGGCAAACAAAGTAAGAAAAACAGATTTTTCTTGTGATATCACACACACACATTTGCATTCATTTTTACTCTTATATTTGCAAATTTATTGTAATTTTCTTTGAATATTTTTCAACTATCAATTCGAAGTTTCTTTTGCTCTTTGAAAATATGTAGTATATGTTATAGTTTATAAGTATTGAGTAATTACTGTTTAAATCCTTTGGAATGGAATTTTACTCTAAAGAATAAAAGTTGTGCTAGTCTTGAAAAAGAGTGATTCAATTTTCTATCTTTAAAAGTGAGATTTCAAAATGTATATTCATGAATGTATTCATTTCTGACTGTATTCAAGTTCTAAAGTGTAACTTTCAAAATTTAGAGAATAAAATTAAAAAATTATTAATTATTATATATAATTTAAAAAATAGTGAAATCGAACCGCGAACTAATAAAGTTGTATTCTTTACGATATAAGTTAAAATACAACTTATGTAATAATATAAAAGATTAATTGTCTACTTCGCAGAAATCTTGTTCAAGCAGCTTGTAAAAAACATATTTTTCCCATTTTACGAATATCAGTAATCAACAATAAAAACAATTTTAAATCAAGCTTCATTTATACGTAAAAAGAAAGTTACGTAAGTATTGTAGAGTATGCATTGTAGAATCCGAAGTATGCTCGTAATCCAATAGAGAAGGTAAAAGAGCTCGTACAAAAATATTTCCGAATGACAAGCGGCTCGATCGTGCCGGAAGTCTCGACGGTGGACGATCTTTAAATCGCCGCACGACCGTCGTATAATCGCCGTTTGCTGCCCTCGCCGAGCTGTTACGTAATGCAAAAATATCCGAGCCAAGTCGATTGGTAAACGGACGGCGCGGTGCCGACGCGGGAAGGCGTGACCGATCACGGTCGGCCTTGGCACTCGTAATTTATGCGGGATTTGTCATTGCGGTTCGGTGAGATCGGAACCCGATCGCCAGCTCTCTCCTTTCCTCTCTCTCTCTCTCTCTCTCTTTCTCGTCTCTCCGTGTTTCGCCGCGTGATGGTGACGCCGGCGATGGTCACGCCTATCCTCGAAAATGGAAGTGCGGGATAATTAGCCACCGGCCTGTTGGCTAATGCATCCTTTTGTCTCCGCTCGTCGCGTTATCTGATTCCAGTCGGTAGCCCTTGCGAAGCCTACTGGCCGGTTGAGATAAGAACGTCCGATATGTCCGCGAGGTGGAAAAGCCTCTCGAGAGAAAGGTCTCCGCCGTGGCGCAACACGGAGGACTTGGATAAAAGAGAGAGAAAGAACGGCGGGGGAGAGAGAGAGAGTGGATGATTAAAATCATGGATCATAATCGATCGAAATTAAAGACAGAAAAAAATCACGTGGTCACGTAAGCTTTCAAGAGATCGAACTCCCTACTCTTTATCACGCGCAGAATTGAACTGAACTCTTAAATGCCTCTAACTGGAAACAAACACTTGTATATGGCATACACTCAACTCAATTCGATTGGTTATAATTTTTATTAATAAAAAAATTAACATATTGTAAAATTTTTTTTCAATCGAACCGCCAGACGTTAAGGACGTCCAGCTAAGCAAATGTATCTGTATTAATAAAAAAAGTTACAAGTAATGGAAAAGACATTGACGAAACATTGGAAAAAGTTGGGTATAATATATCGAAAAGATATTTAATACCATATATAAATACTATATATAATAAAGAATAAAAAGCAAGGATAGGTGAAAAAATTAACAAAGAATGTAAAAGTAACTATAAAATTAAAAAAATTGCCTTTGCATAAAAATATAGTTTGTTACTCGCGGAGATGAATGTCACAGGTGAGTGAACGTTTGTGAGGCAATTTGTGTTGATTTATGTCTTCGCTCCTACGCAGGACACACTATATAGGAGAGAGTCTGTAGATGAGACACCAATTATAAATTTGTCTTTCTCGTTCTCGCTAATCATGTAAATGCCTCGGACCCGGCTTAATGGAGTCTCAACTCGGTAAACTTTTATATCTTCTTTCTCTCTTGTTTGCCAATCGCTAGCGTAAGGTCGTTCTTGGAGCTTGGCAGACTAATCACACCCACGCAACAGTATCTTCAGTTTATTTATGAATCCACTGCATACGTATCGCCGCACTGACGACTCGCTATCGAACGGTATTCTTGTACGAGATGTGCGCTTTTTCGTTAGATTTGGGGGCGGTACGAAAGCACGTCGCACAAGCAGGTCAGCGATTTAATCTGGGATCGCTCTGAGTATTTGGCAGCCAATCATCTTCTCCGATCGACATCATCATCGGAGATTTCGCAGTGAAATTTATTCGTGCAGAAACTAAAGCGTATTTTTAGCGCGATGGTCTCACGCGTAAGAGATCTGTCATCTTAACGGAATGTTACAAAATGATGATATGATTTATTACGCAACTGGCAGAGAAGTACAACCGAGTGCCTCTTTCCGATTTTCATAAGTTTTGAATTTTAATAAGCTTTGTTAAAATATGGGCAAAAATAAGAGACATATTTTTTTATAAGCTTAGTAGCACGTTAAATCCTCCCTTGAAAAAAATCATTTTTTTTTCTTTTTGACAGAATATTATCAAAAATATAAAAAAAATGTTTTAACTAAAAGTTGGTTTCAAAAGTACTTCGTAACAAAAATAACACAATTTTTTAAATGTTAATTTTTTATTTAAAAAGTTTTTGATATTACATTATTATAAAGCACTGTTAAAAATCAATTTTTATTTAACACATCTTTTTTATATCTTTGACGAAAATTTAAACGATATTATAAAGAAACCCATTTTTTTTTTTTTTCTATATTTTAACATATCCAAAGCTCATTAAAATTGGAAGGCACTTGCGGTTGCATTTCTTTGTAAGACGACGATCGACACGAAACACACGTGCTTGCGTCGTTAAAAGTCTAGAAATGATAGAATTTAGCGCGCGCATGTTCACTTCCATATCTCTTGAATTACGATGTGCGATGCCCCCAAAGAACTCGACTTGGTAATAACTCGCTTAACAGTTAACGGAATCGATCGCAGGGGGGATCGGGCGGGGAGATGTGTTTAAACATTAATTACCGCTATTCCCATCGCGTAGATTACCGGTCGAAATGAGCCTCGAGCATGAAATCACGAATAGTCTCGCGTTATCTCTTAATCTGTGTCATTCGCATGAGCGATCATGACTGTCTCCTCCGATAAAGAATCAATTACTTTTCACGACAAGCGCGTTCCCTTTTCCACCAAGTGATTTATACCGCGGTAACTGCTCCTAAGAATCGACGATCCTCGCCGATAGATCGAAGGTCGCGCGGAATTTAATACGTCATAGATCATACGCATCGCATGGCGAGGTTGACCTATCATTAACGTGGAGCAATTATTCGCGCGTTTACGCGACCGGTGGAGCTACAATATAAACGTATGTAACGGCGAGAGAGCAGCGATGGTGCGTCACACCGGCGCTCATCCGTTCGTTCGTTCGTGTGCAAAATATCTAGCTATTTATCGGCAGCTTTATCTGATCGCATCAATCGGCTATCGCCGTGACTAATCCCGAAGAATTAATCCCGTGCGCGATGGAATTAATATACTGCGCGAGGCGAACTCATGTAAATGGAGGGAAAGCGCCGATGCGGCTTTTAAACGGACGCCCGTCCGCCATGGAGAGAATTATTTCTAATCGAATCGCATATCCGGACGCTGACAGTTAATAGATAATATTTCTCAAGATAAAGGTTTATCTATTGTGCTTATTTTTATTTAGAATTATTCAGCTCGAAACACGAATATCGATATATGCACTGTAAAAAATAATACTTTTTTTAACACGCGATTTTAATGCGCGCGTGTGTACGATATTTTAGCTATTAATCTACCTCTTATCTCGTCTTCTGGTTTTGTTATCGGTAGGCTTTGTAACAGCAATTTTGCTGACGCCTAGCCATTTGCAAGCTTG
>NW_017305525.1:461923-477055 GCF_001594115.1 Trachymyrmex septentrionalis
CGGTTTTGTTACCAGGCTTTGTAACAGCAATTTTGCTGACGCCTAGCCATTTGCAAGCTTGTCTATTGTATTTATGTTTATGTTAACTATCGTCTGTTATATGTCTATTTTATGTCTGTTACTCTGTTAACATGTAGTAATTTCTCATACAGCTTTGCAATAAACTAAATGAAATTAAGTTAAATTAAATTATTGTTTAGGAATGAATTTTACAAAAATTAATTATGCGAAGGATCGCGCTTTAAATAGTGATCGATGCAATCATTTGTCAGTCGCTCCTCTAGATAGACAATACTATCGAAAGGGTTTTTCTCAAACGATCGCTGCATCAGCATTCTAGCCCGCAGCATCTGTTCCGAGGTATGCAATCGACGACACATAGCAGAGACATTTATCCCACGATACCGGCGAGCCATTAATTGCGATCGTGTAGATCGACGTACTACCTCTCTGATTATGACGCCTGGATGCCTGACGACGTTCTATCGCCAATACATCGATTTATTCTCGCCTCTCACTACCGTACGTCACCACGACTCCTCGACACGATCCCTTCTACAGAAATATTTGCATCGCGAGGCGCACGTATCAATTCCATCATATTCTAACGACATTATAGATAATAGTATACTATTAATTCTCTTAACCTGTGAATCGCGATAATCGGTTGTCGATAAAAAAAAATTCCAAGAAAATATCACGCTGAGAATTGGAGGCATCAAGTTGGCGCTATAATAATGAAAAAAATAGAGGAATTAATGTTTTTTTTTTTCTTTTTTTATTTTATATAACACTAGATTTACATAATCGGAACTTGGTAACTTTTTATATTAAGTTAGACGTGAGTTTATTGTAAACGCGGAAATCGATATAATTTTCTTCTATCAATTATTGATTGTATCTTACTTGTGTTTCTAGCGTATTTAGGACACGTTTGTTATGATATTGTTAGTAATAAGTTTTTTTACAAACATGAAGTAGTTTTCTTTCTTAAAACAGATACATCAAAAGAGGAGGAATTCATCAGAAAACGATCTGTTATATACGCGTAACTCTCAGGATGGATCAATTTGCCTCTATTTCTTATTCTTCTTACTTATTCCACTATATAGCAAGCGTCAGCGATCACGAGGAACGTTACGGTCTTCAGGTTTCAAACGATCGTAGAAAATTCATGCAGATCGGAAGGCCATTGCCCTCTTTCTGAAATGACGGTAGACGTCAGGAGAAGGAATGAAGATCGCCGTACGGCTGTATCATCCAATTCGAAATACTGTTACGAGTTGTTACGAGTGTATGAATTTGCAGTCGTAGAAACTCCTCGCTGTAGCCGCGTTGAAATTAATTCGTTACGCTCGAGAAGATCGGGTCTCGATAGTCAATTAGATATACGCATCTCTCACAGAGTTTAGAAACTCAGCTTTTTGCCGTCCAAATATTTTAATTCCGACAAATCGATTTAAACGGGATTTGCGGCGAAATCCATGCTTGTAGAAATTCTTGTCTATTCGTGTCGAATCCCCGAAACGTGCGTTCTTCGACTTTTATCATTTTCTTCCGAATCACTTTGCTCTTAATTGTGCATTTTATTTTGATTCGGTGCGGATCAGTGACGGAGAAGCGTTTGCCTATTTACGAACCGGTAGAAACTGCTTTCCGACTGGAATATCGTAGAAGAGATTTATAGACAGAAGTGAACAGAATAGAACCGAATTATTATTCGGAGAGAAAGAAAGAGAGAAAATGCGTATTTAGTACGCGCTTTGTGACAATTCCCTCACGCGCGAGACAAAAAGTACATGCATACTTTCTAAACTTTTAAAATGAATCTCACTCCGAAGAGTGAAATCTCTCTCTTTAAAGATTGAAAATTCAGCTACTCTTTTTTTTTTTTTAAGACCGGCTTAATTTTCACTTTTTAGAGTGAGATTCCACTCCAAAGATTTTAAAGAGTAAGTAAGGCTTAGTCTAAATATAAAATAAAATTTATAGCGAATTAAAATGTGTTGTGTGTATGTAGGCATGTATGAGTAATGTGTGAGTGTGTGATAGAGAGAGAGAGAGAGAGAGGAGAGGAGAGAGAGACCGGAAGGCGGCCGACGGCCCTGTTTCTGGAACCGCGTTCGGAGCCGCAACAGGAGCGTAAACGATGCAGAGTCATCGTCTCTCTCTGCGTCGGAACCGCCGCCGTCGTCGCCGCCGCCGCCGCCGCCGCCGCCGCCGCCGCCCGGTCGGGATGGATGCCGTATTAGCATGACAAAGAGACGCTGGGACGCCTTCTCCTCGCTTCTGCTTATACACCGTGGGGCCGCTGCCTCTCAATTCAAATGCGATGGGCGTATGCTATGCTAATATTCTGATCCACCGGCGTTAATGCATTATCAAACGCGGCGAGGTGCATCCGCGTGTTGGCTGGCTTGGCTGGATAGCTTGCTGGCTCGGCTGGCTTGGCTGGCTGGCTGGCTGGTTTCGCGGACGACTACGTTCCGTCAACGTCGCGCAAATGCACGCGCGTGTCGTCTCTCACGCGTGTCGTCCCAAATCGCGAATCGTGCAGCGATTGACGTCTCAGTTACCGCCTTTCCGCCGTTGGTTTTCCATCCGCACCGGATCGGCGCTGGGATCGGCCAAGCAACACTCGTTTGTTGCGAGGACGTTGCCTCTTCTTCGACAAATCAATTAGTGTTATTGGAGCAATCAGACAACGTTAATTGATCCTTTGAAGAGGGCCAACATCACGAACTCGACATTATTGCGCGCCTCCTCCCATTCGACCTGCTCCTGAAATATCGAGGCTTTCAGCGTGGCAACTCTTTACTCTTTGCGAGAGAAGAGATGTGTCATGATGGTAATATTTCAGATAGTATCTGTAATACATATCTGTAGAGATATCGTTCCATTCACTCTCAACACTTTTGAGATCTCTCTTTCAAGATGAATATACTTACTCGGGACCAGTTCGCTGAATGCGCGCTTGCAGGATGTTCTCCCATTAGAGTTTAAATACCATCACGATTATCGCAATTCGAAGGCGCAACAAGTAACCCGTTGGCGCATCTGCCGCCTCCCGAAATCATCCGCAAGTTCGCCGGCTGCGTTCGCTTTTAATTCGCGAATGGTTTATTTGCAGGCGCGAGATCGATCGTTGGCCGAGCATGCACGAGCTTAACGACGACGGAAAAACGAGGCTCCATCAACGGAGTCGGCTTTAAATAAAATGCTCGCAAGCCCGATTTCGTACAGAAAACCGTGCAATACTGATCATCATTGATGCGCGATCGCAGGTTTAGCTTTTAAAGAGAGAAGAAAAAAAAAACGATTTATGCTGTTCGACTCGTTACGTTAAATATTTTGTTAAAAAAGAGAAAAGACTTTTAAGGAAAACAAATAAAATAAAATAGACACGAGAAGTTCTATCGAACGTCTTCGACTTCGAATTTATAACTCGAGAGACAAATCCGATTTGATATTTTTCTGGCAAAGTCTCCATTCTATCGGAACATTTTTGTATCGAAGTCCCGCCAGTCGGGGAGAGCGGTGGTTACGATATGGGATATTCAACGCAAACTGCCGCATGAGAAGGATATCCTGTCATTCGTTCTCTCGACGTGACGCTTCCACGCGAGAGCCCCGTTTCAATTTTTACGGTGCACCGATCGCGCACCCCCGCGTGTCGCGACGCTCCCCCGCGGGCCGGAACCCCTTCGGCCACAATGGAGTTCGGCGCCACCCCCGCGCATAAAAAGCGAAAAATCGAGGGGCGCGTCACGCCGGCATTGTGTAACTTGTCGCTGCGGGTCCGTATGCGGTCGACAGCGATGGCACGACGCGAATTCCGGACGGCTGTGTCTCTGTCACTGAATTATTCACTTACACGTGTACGGCGGGTTAGAAGGAGACAAGTGCAAAGAGAAAAAGAGCACGAGCGTGAAAATAACAAACGCGAATGGAGTGAAGCGGTGGATTCGAGCCAACACGGAGGAACGCATCGAGAAAAAAATTATCCATTTGACTAAATTAATTTCGTTTGTCCTTTACTGTTTGTTTTTTGATTGAATTAAACATATTGTATATTGTGTATTTGACTTGAATACATACGTACTTTATCGAAAGAAATGAAGACGAATTAAATCAAATAAACAATTTTTTTCCGCTGCAGTGTTGAAAATTGTTTAACGTGAAAAAATAGAAATCTATATTAGACTGCACTATGTTCATAATTTATATTGATCTTGTGCTTCGCGTGATTAAGCCTTTTTGTCTCGAATCAAGATATTATAGATACAAGATTAATTTAAATGTGTGATAAAACAAAAATGAAAATATTTTCAAAAAATCGCAATAAATAAATTGCGAATAACAAAGGTGATAATGCAATAAAAATCACGGATTAGCAAATGCGAACGCAAGAAGATACACACACCGAAATAGACAAATGTAGGTCGACCGAGGAAAAACGTAAGATAAAACTACCAAGGTAAACATAAGATTGGATTAGAAAACTAGAGGCATTATACTTTAGTTATCGAAAACTGCCTAAAGTTTAATTTACAATACAATCTTTGTTTTTTTTTTGTTTTACTCTTTTACCTCTTTCTTTTTTTCTTTTTTGCGATCGTTTTATCGACAAACCGTGTTTCTTGCCATGTATTTCTTGTTTCTTTCCAAGTTCGTTTAATTTTTATCTCTGCAACATCAATACGAAAAAACGGATAAGCAAAAAAGTAAGAAACAGAAATATTGCTGATTAGAACACCTTATCGGAGTAAAGTGAAAGTTCTGCGAATGAGCAGCTAATTAAAATGTGACGAAAAGAAGTATAATTTTTTTTCACGTGGATGAAGAGAAACAGAGATAGGAATCAAAATGTGCTATTTATAACAAAGAGATCAGAACAGCGGACAGGAGAGAATGAGAGCGAGAGAGAGAGAGAGAGAGAGAGAGAGAGAGAGAAGGAAGAGAACGAAGGCGTCGCGACGCTCCAACAATGGCAAGCCGGCACGCTCACGCGGCTTCCAACAATGGCAGAGCACGGCGCATTGTCAAACTGGTGTCAACTGTCAACCGGTCGTTCCACGAGGCGACAGACCGAGGGAACCTCGGAACGTAGGACAGACGGGACGCGATTTCGCCGTCGCGAGACGCGCGATCGGAAGCGGAGCGTGAGCCAGAAATCGCTCGACCATTATGAACGGTGGGTGTTCCAGAAGTGAGTGGCGATGATATCGAGACGAAAGGTATTTAGAGCCTCAGCGCTGATTTCTCTTCCGTAGAACGCTTGGAGTAGCAGCGATGTCACAACTGTGCGAGACAAGAATGCAAAATCCAATTAGATTGCAAAAATGCATAAGTAACAAATACGGTTTTGTATGACAAATCTTTCGTGATGCGTGAAATTAGAAAACGATAAAAATATTAATTTTGCATTTTTTAATTGACTGATTTTTATTTCCAAACGTATCGATTTTGAAAACGTGTAAAATTTTAATACAATATATCCTTAAGAATTAATAGTACAATTTATAAGAACTTCTACTTCAATAAATAATTAAGAATATTTTGCCAGCACAATAGCAACTAAAAATACCAGCTGAAAAATCAACCAAAAAGTGTCAATATCGTCAGTAAAAATATTTTTTTGTAAATATATCTTAAAAACTGCACAAAAAAAAAGTTATTATTTGGCTTTTAATGGCTTATGCAGTACAATTATTACATTTTTTGTTACAGTTTTATGTAAATAACTTTTAGAATTTTATTAGTATATACATATAAAAAATTTGATTTTACTCGTATTATTACTTCCTTATCGAGTTTGCGAGTAAGTGCTACGAATTGTGCTCAAAAATTTTACACAGATATTCAAATGTAATGATAGAATAATCTATAAGATTGACATATTTTTGGTAATGCTTTAAGTTGTGACACACACATCCTTAAACACATTTCGTAGTTGTCAAATTTTATTAGATGTATTTGATGTTAAAAATTTAAAATTGAAGCGTTTTTTTTGCTGACATTTTTATTGCGTTTTTTTATTATCCTGACTACAATGTGTCTCCTTTTTAATATCGATCCTTGTAACTCACTTTGCTCAAGATAGTCGAACAATGTCGCAATATTGTCTCTTTTATTTCGCTGCACCGTTTATTTTCAAAAGGAAACTATTTTGTTCTGTAAACGAAACGTGAAAACGGAACGTGAGTTGGATGGTCCATCGTTGAATTCTTTCTCGGTCATTTAGTGCGATCCTTAAAATTCTGGAAAAAGCCGTAAAACCACAAATGTGACGCGCGACGTGATTCACACTACTACCTAGTGGAGAATAGGGATGTGTTTATGATGGCGAGAACTAACACTGGAGACGCAACCGACCCCTTTTTCCGATATACCGCGCGCACCGACAGGTACGCAATTCCCTGCCGGATTTATTCCGCCGTCTACCTTGCACCACCCTTCGAAATGCGTCCTTTCCCAAAAATATGCCGGTCGGTAGTCCCCTTTGAAGCAACAATAAAAAAACGGAAAGCGAGCCCGACGACCCACCGCTTGTCGTCGGCGATAATCGAATTAGAGCCGAATTGTATCTACCAGCGACGTTTAGAAAATTGCTCTCAAAGTCCTTCAGCTGCACTTATTCAACTTCACGCTAATTATTAAAATTGATAGAATTAGAGAAGAATGTAACAGTTTATTTTAGGTTGAGTAACTTATTTTACACTGAAGCGGAGTCCATAATACAGAGTTCAATGTTTCAATTTCGTAAAAGATGTATTTTTATGAAATTGCATTTCAAGCGGTATTTAACATTGTCATCTCATATAATAACACGGGAAGAATAGCTTTCCTGAAGTGTATAAAAAATTAACTAGATACAGATACTAAAAATAATTTTATTAGAATAATTAATCAGAATAATTAATCAAAATAATTATGAGACACTTACATTAGTTGCTAAAGTGGCAAACTTTTCACAACGTTATTCATAAGTATATCTTACATAATTATTTTGATGAAAATAATTATTTTCTTTTTATTATCGCCGATAAAATTATTTTTTATCCCATCTAGCAAAATTTTCAGATACGTCAGCAAAGCCGGCTTTTGCCGGCTTCAATAATCTTTCCGATTTATATTCTTCTAAGAAAAATTGATTAATTTATTAACGGATCTGCCTACATCAAAATTAAGAGGACGATTATGTATATTTATATATTTATACATTTTCTTATCTGCGTCCAAGAAATCCATCGCGCGGTACATTGGCATTTCGATAAGCGCTTTAATAAACACACCAGATTACTGCGTATCAAACGTCGAGTATAGAGCCGCGTAACTGCGTGTGAATGAGCTCCGTACGCGTCGGAAAGACCTTCGGCTACGTTTTATCGTATATATTCATAGGTCATCGCCGATCGTGACTCACGGAGACTTGTCCCGGGCAGTAACATTCAGGAGAAATCTCCCGGCATTGTGCCACCGCTCAAGACCGACTGCTGTCCACTCGTAACCTTTGCTCTTTCTCGGTTCTCACCGATTATCCCGCGCGTACGTACGTACGCGTATAACTTGGGAAGGTCTTCGACAGCACGCGTGCTCAGCATATTAAATTGCAGGTCACTTTACGGCCCTGCGACGCGACTAAACGGGAAGTTATATTATTATACTGCAATGTATATCATTATCCTAACGCGTAAATCTATCGGCAATGATGTCGACGACAACGCGTCTCGCATATTTAAGAGGCGTCACGATACACGCGCTGCGAAGCCGTGAGAACATAAAAAATCTTTAATCTCCGCAGAATCAAGACAGGTAAGTTGGTCGTGTAACACACGTGAAGCGAGCAACGAAAAAAATTATAAGATAAAATTTATTAAATTACTCATATTATACACGTACGATGTTTGTTTCGTTTAAGAATGAATAATTTCGAAGAATTTAATAATCGAAATTGAAGTGCAATTTGACCTCTTTATTTGGAAATTAATCTCCAAAATCAATCATGCAATGAATTCTATAGGGAAAGAACAGTTTTGCTTGAAGTATTTAAAAATTTAGATCTAAATGCAGATCTGAAAATAATTTTGTCGAACTACATCACGCAAAGAAATATTTTGCTGCTCCAGCTAGAATTGTCGCTGTTTTTTGTATCCGATAGAAAATTATGCATGTATAAAGTTATGTATTAAATTACGTATGCATTTATAACACAAATCTAAATTCTATATCTGTCATCTATATGATTAGATGCAATACATATCCAATATCGCAGTACTTGCTAGAAATTTATCTATTTTAGCTAATTTTTCGTACTTGGATCATTTTCTCTATAACTACAAGATCAAGTATCAAAATAATTATGTAGAAAACTCAAACATAATGAGCAATGTTGCAAAAAATTTTGATATTCCAGCAACCATCTTGAGCCTCCTACATAATCATTTTGATAATTCGACGAAAAAATTATTTTCAATTCAGTATCTATAAATTTTTAGACATTTCAGCGTTCTTCCCGTGTACCAATTCAAAGTTAAGAAATTGTAAGAGATATTTTTCGGATTGAAAATAATAATATTATCTTCAAAACAAACACAGCTCAAACTAAGTCTAACGTGTGAAGGCGCGACTCAAGGCGTAGGTTGGCATATGATTGTGGCTCTCGGAGAGTGTCAATTTTCTCATGTAAATTACGCCGATCCAACCTGACGTCCGCTGGTTTCCCGTAACACGATTCGGAAACGAGTCGAGAACGTTATGATCGAACGCGAAGAGGCGTCGTTTCGCGGAACTCGCACTGATCGTGGGACAGTTTTCAGTTCGTTCGCTTTATGATCGTGACAGGTTAGCCATGAGCGTTGTTATTCACCTAGAATGCACCAGGTGAACACAAGGCGGGCTCGCGTGATACATACTTTTCGCGAACTCACTGCCTTTCGTGACGCGCAGGAAAGCGTAGCCCTTCCGCGAACATATCCACTGCCCCATCTCCGAGTACTCGTGAAGCGACCTTATTTTTTTTTCTCTCTTTCTCGCTTTTTATGACTCCCTCGTCACGAGTGATTAGCGGAAGGTAGTGAAGTGAAAATCGAAAGACTTTCTTCTTTCTCTTCTGAGAGGAACGAAACGCCGTCACGACTTGCCTTCGTTACGGAATCTGACGAACTTCCGAAGCACTTCCACTTCGACCTCTTTCAGTCGCGAAGCCGCGGCTATGCAAAATGGAAGACGTCAGACTCGTCGTAGGGATGCTTCTTCGTTGCTTTTAAACTTGTTAATTGAAGACGTTATTGTAATGGTGCTGCGCAACTCCGCCTTCATTCGAAACTTTACACAGTCGGAAGAAATGGAGGATCAAGTAGAAATCTTGAAGAGAGAGAGAGAGAGAGAGAGAGAGAGAAATACGTGATAGACTCATTTAAAGGATACATTTACGTTATAAAGATTATTATTCACGAATTTACATTATCCGGCCAATTTTATGATTTCATGTGTGACAATATTTCAATGAAGTTTAAGAAGTCATTGAAATATTGTCAAGAATTAAGTAAATTTACTATGTTTAACAACTGTGACTCGACAAGTTGGATACTCTTACTTACAATTATTTTTTCTCTATTTCTTTATCTTTGTTTCTTTATATCTCAACTAGATATATCCGAATATATTACTAAAATAACGTACAGCTTGCAATTCATTAATTTATTCCTATGGGAAACTTGCAGCGAATATGCGAACAATTTCGTGGTAATGTAGCGCTTAAATTAAAAATAAAGATTCTCAACTCTCTCGCCACGTAGACACGCTGTCAGACTCTGTTGGCTTAAAAACTCGCGACACACTACGAAGGGATTATGATTTATGCGATTTATTTTACTTTCTTCTCGTCTCTTTAACTGCTATCACTTTAACTGCAATTAAATGCCCAATGATTAATCTTTTATACGCAGTGATATCTACTCGCAACGAAGTTTCACTTCCTACGTGGCGAATATAATCCGTTATAATTTTATTCCTTCTGAATTTATCTATCGATAATTAAAAAAACCTCTTGATGGGAATGACGTTTTGGAAAGTCATTTCCCAAGTTCCGGTTTAGAATTAACAGAAGTACCGAACGATCATTATTGATTTCTATTTTTTACATTAATATTGTATTTCATATGGGAAAAATGGGATTCTGAAATGTTGAGATTTTTTTCAATAATTATGTCCTTATGTTATTTTTCAATAATTATTTATTTGCTTGATTTTTTTCAATGAGTATGAAACATTGATATTTTTAGTAACAATGTTTCGTACTTATTGAAAAAAGTCAAGCAAATAAATTACTAGAAAATAAGGAAAGTCATCTCATGTATAAAATTAAATATTTCATTTTATCTTTGTAAGAATACTGCCTTCGTAGAAAATACTGCCTTTTACTGTTAATATCCGTTCCGCATAATAATAATTAAAGGGAAGACATGACGCTCTCTTCGACGTCAATAAAACTTCAAGCATAATCAGATCTACATTCTTTATTGCTCATCAGCTATTCGAAGAGTCCCCCGATCTCTCTTGAGTTTGATCGAGAATATCTCAAAGATTTTAACGTGCGTCATTCATATAATATTTTTTTTTTTTTTATATTTAGAACGTAATATAATATTGTAGATTAAGCCAAGTTATATAAATTTTGAAAAATCATAATCGTAATTGCAAATCCAAGATAAAAGATTTATAACTTTTATAATTCTTTCTAAACACATGCATATTTTTGAAAAATGTTAAATCGGAAAAATGAAAATATTACTGCTCTAAATGTACAAGTGCATAACAAATATGATAATAAAGAATTTATTAATTTATGATAATGAGAGAGATATTTGATTATACGTCTCTGGCTTTTTGACTTTGCACATTTTGAAATGTTTGAATAGGATTAAATTTTACAATGACTTTTTTATGCAGCTTATTCATGCAGCAGAATTATTTTTGTAATATGAAGACTTTTTTGAATTTTGCATGTCCACCTTAAATTTGGTTAAGTGATCGCTTCCTTTCTGGCGGCGCTTGATTTCGGCCGAATATGCACGCGTGCCGATAATTATAATTAGCGCAGGAATCTTAACGAGGTAGGGTCCATGATGAGGACCGGTTTATTATTGTCGTTAATAAATTTCACTCCAATAAATATTGAATGAATATTGAATGAAAATCTCTTGCAATATGTATTGTAATATCTGATGTAACAAATGTAACATTTAAATTCGGTCATGATAATTTCTTATTTATTATTATACATTGCGTTTCTATGAACTTAATTCTTTACAATTACTATGAAGCATATATGATTAAAAAAACACGTTTTATCGAAAATATCATTTTATGCGTATTTATTGGCATCCATTTCTCGCGTGAGGTTTTACTCATGTACCTCAAAATATGAAGAATCGGGAGGACGAGATCAGCCGTAAACCCGATCCCGTAAAAATTGAGGAACGATGCGCACGATGTAAACGATGGGATTCCATCGCCGGCAATAAATATACAATTAAGCGTTGTTGATGTCGATACGAGCGTCGGGGACATTTAACGACGTGATAAAATCAGGTGACAAGTGTCACGGTTAGTGGACTACGGCGGATTACGGCGAGTGGTGTAACAATAGAGGCAAATCCTTGGCCAGAGGGCGAGTCTCCCAGCTATAATTTAGGGCGTCCGACGATTTCTTCAATGGTACTTTAATAAAGCATCCAGAGAAAAGAGAGAAAAGGAAAGAGAAAAAGAAAGAAAGACTGGCAGCAATATGTTCACAAAAAGGTAATCAATTTCTCGAATGTATTGAGATGGTAATTAGAGTTTACCCATGGAAGATGATGGGTCGCATTTAATGACAGCCGCAATTATTTTTATGTACAATTTCGATTAGGATTTTGACCCGGTTGCACCAACGCTATTTTAGCTTTAAGCGAGATTTAAACACGTATCTGTCTTCATTTTTTCTTTCTATATAAATGAACACAGACACATATTTAGCCTTTATTAGAGCCAGAATAATGTCGGGCCTTAAAGATGCTGTTCATTCATCAAAATCTGCATTTCGTGAGAACATTATTATATAAAAATATATATATATATATATATGTGCAACATATTAAAATATACGTAGAGATAAGAAAGAAATACCTAAAAGGAAAATAAATTTTCTCATACATTTCCTTGGAATTGGATTCTATCATTTGATCGATCAGACTAAGTTACTATACATGGCGGTAAATAGACCTCTTGCCACACTAGAGGCGTCTGGCCGGCGGAAAAATGAGATTATACTGGAAATTTAGGATTCACCCTCGAACGCGCGTTTTACCACGTATTATCCGAATCCACTTTGAATCCCTCCCGGCAAGGACATTTGATTCCCCCCTTTAGACCCCGGTAGCGTCCAACCCCTGTCCGCAATGTGCTTTGCGATTTAAATTTTGTCACGGGACAAATTGCCTGACAAATCGGATTTTCGCCATCGCGACGAGTCACCGGCGATCAAAGCTCGACATTTTGCTCTCGTTTCCACCCGCTTTTTCCTCCGCTTCATTCTGCATGAAGTACAATTCTCGAAAATCCTATCGACAGATCATCCGAAATGATCCGAATATTTTTCATCATATTCAAACATAATCTCTTTAGCAATCTATTTATTTTAAGTATATCATATAAAAGCAGTATTTTAATTTTATCAATCATGGCATTTAATTTCTTCCTCGGAAATTGAAGCTTCTGATTATCTCAACACGTAATCAGTAGACTCCAAACGACATGTGGATATAAATGTAACATGTGAATAAAATGATAATCATGTAGCAACGTTGCGACGTGATTTACTCGAGGAACAGTGAATAAAGTCCCCGTCGAATCAGGACACATAGGGCAGAAACGACCTTTTTCTTCGCGACTCAATGGAAACTCCATGAGAACGGACGACCACCGAGTGGCACTCGCCGGCTATCTCGAGATGATGCTCGACGCTTTAATTAAGTGGCGTCTCCCTTTTCCAACGAAAGGAACAGCTCACAAAAAATATCCCCTCCTTGTCCAGGGCGAATGAAAAGCTTTCGAGCTTCGCTACGCTTACGGTACCCATCTCAGCGATCGCCATTGTCCGCCAACGTCCTATTTAAGAACAACGTGCAACAAGTATCGACATTCATCCACATCTTTTATGTTCGTCTCAAGCTGTGCGGTATATCTCTTTTTTTTTTTATTCTTTTTTTAATTAATCATTTTGCATAACATTAGGTTTTTAATGATAATTTGTCGCCTCTTATTTTTAACTCTTTAAATTTAATTTTTAATTATTCTATTTTTCTTTTAAATTATTTTATTTATTATCATTTAACGAGAGAATAAACGAAACACGGAATCGATGTATTGTTGGCCGCGCTATTAAAATTTTTCTTACGAAATGCCATTCTTTACTGTACAACTCTTCTTTTTACATCTGTCGAGAATTGGCAATATTTTTAATTCTTTTTTAAATATCTTTCGATAATTAAATATTCAGTTAACTTTTCCTTCGTTGAGAACTTGGAGGAATGGATATGTCACATTAGAGCCTTCCTTACACGGAAGTAATTAATGAATGGTCAATGATAATGTTGTGCGTCCAGAGAGAGAGAGAGAAAATTGGGCACTTGGTAGCGATTATTTCGGCGATAATTGCGGCGAGGATATCCCTGGATATCGCCGGACGTCGTATAATTACGCGGAGTCCTTTACGGTGTCGCGATCCGGTGATTTTATCACGATGTCTCGGTTTAACGAGACTCTGTTCTGCGTAAGCAATTGCCAAAAATAAAGCAAACCGATACGCATGACGCACCTCGATAATTGGCACGCAGATTATGCGGCTCGGATAACGAAGGGACACACTCGAAAGTGCCGGTAATATATACGAAACGTTCAGATGTTAAATAAAAATTACGGATTTTTCTGTACCGTTACACACACGCTTTATTTTTATAATTTACGACATTGTCCAATTCGTATCAAGATAGAAGGAGAGCAGCTACCACAATACCAATATTTTGCAATTGAATTTCGTAACAATGAGATAGGCGCACAGCCATCTACATCCGTATATCGTCGAAGTACATTTGCAATACATTTGTAACCACTGAAATTTCACGCAGTCAAGATCACTGACTCTTTCGCAAACATGATTATTTATGATTCCGCTATCATCAATATACCTTAACCTCGATAGTAGCAGTGATACCCTTTTTTTTTCTCAGCACTCACGTCGATTGTAGAATGAATCGAACAACGACGCGAGATGTAATCTCATCAATGGCGCAGGAGGTGCGTGGGAACGCGCAACATCTTCTAATTCACGGGATCCTCGTGAATCGAGAAAGAGCGTATTTTAAGGTCGCATAAAAAAAAAAACACGATTGCCGGTCGCGCCGGCACACATTACTCTCCTCCCCTCCTTTCCACCGTAACAATCTCGTAATGGAAAAAAGGCTTAACGGCGTAAGCGATCGTGGGGTGGGTGCGGGGGCGGGGGGGGGAGGAGGAGGAGGAGGGGAAGGGAACGGATGCAATTTCGCGAGGAAGATAGAGGCGACGGCCGCGGGCGAAACACGCGTTTCCAGCCTGGGCGCACACGTGGCTCTCCCGCCGGCACTGTATCAATTCTGTCAATTGTCAATTCGTCCCAGCCCTGCCGGAGGTGGGGTGAATAAAAGCGCCGTTTGAAGTGCGCGGGATCCGCGTAATCCCATTTGCGGCGTTGGCTGCCGGGAGAGAAAGAGACCAGGACGGAGGAAGAAGGAAGGAAAGAAGGAGAGTGAGAGGGAGAGAGAGAGAGAGAGAGAAGGAAATCGAGACAAACGTGCACACGTTGCACGTCCTCGCCCCCGCCATTTCCCTTGGCCCTTGGACTCCCCTACCCCCCCATTTTTCCCTCTTTCGTGAATTAGGTAGCCAAATTCGCTCCTTCCGCGGGATCGAATCTCATCACTAAAGCCTCCCTCGCTCACCTCCGGAGAGAGAGAGAGAGAGAGAGAGAGAGAGAGAGTGTGTGTGTGAGTTGATTCTTCTCTTTTCTCTTTTTAAATTTGTTTCTCTTCGTTGTCCTCCGTCTCCTCT
>NW_017305525.1:477155-477968 GCF_001594115.1 Trachymyrmex septentrionalis
AGTTGATTCTTCCCTTTTCTCTTTTTAAATTTGTTTCTCTTCGTTGTCCTCCGTCTCCTCTTTCTTCTCGTCGTCGCCTCGTTTCCCAGCCATCTCCGCGCATTCGTTCCCCCGCTTCCATCCACCTCCATGAAATCTTTCTATGCACGCACCGACGGCGAAGCAATTGCAACAGAGTGCTCTCTCGCTCGCCCCGAACCTGTTCGGGACCCCCGCGGCAGAGCACCGCTCATCTGCTTAGCGATCCCTTCCTTCTTCCTTCCTCTCGCCCCCTGTCTCCTCGTCTTTTTCTTCGTCCTACGCGCTCTCTCGTTTCATCATTCTATCTTCCTGCTACTCGCGGGTCAAAAAACCGCCTGCACCGCGCGATGTAACACGATGCGCTTCCAATTCTTCCTTGACAAAGCCTCAGCGAAGTCAGATGGAGAGGGAGCGAGCGAGAGAAAGAGAGAGAGAGAGAGAGAGAGAGAGAGAGAGAGAGAGAGCAACTCGTCATCTGATAAAATGAAATTAATATTTAAAATAAAATATTTAAATTGAGACGCCACAGCAAATCCAACTTGTGTGCATCTCGAACTTAGCCCGAAACGTTGATCCACATTTCTGGAAAGGTATAATTCATACGATCGGCATTGATAGCCCAGCATCATCAACGAGCTGAAATTAATCTGCGCCCTTCTTCACCCGCATTCTTCTTTCAATGAACCGCCCTCACTCTCCGACCCGCGCACCCGTTCACCGACCCCTCCATCCTCCTCTTCATCCCTGTCGTTTCCTCTCGTCGCCCACTCTGTTCCCCTCCCCCCCACCCCC
>NW_017305525.1:478068-481667 GCF_001594115.1 Trachymyrmex septentrionalis
GAAATTATTATACGGCAGCGAACCCGAAATCGGGCGACGCGGGGAGAGGGTATTGCGTTTCGAGATTCCAGCGCGAGCGCGCACACAATCGCACACGCGGTCGATCTCGACGCTCCCGTTTTGAGTTAGCTGTGCGTGCATGTTACGTGCCAACTCATTCTGTTTCTCTCTATCTTCATATCTCTCTCTCTCTCTCTCTCTCTCTCTCTCTCTCTCTCTCTCTCTCTCTCTGGGGTCGTCGGCGGCACGGTATCACCCAGGAAGCGGGGACGAACATGAGAACGAAGGGCCACAAAATAATGAGTCACCCGGCTATCCGGCTCTCGGTCCACCGTGCGAGCCCGAAATATCTTGTTCCGGCGCGCATCGCGTGCGTCTCGTGTCGGCCATTTCCACCGGAGAGAAAATGATAGCTATCGCGGGGCGGGGCGGTGGCGGCGGTAGCTACCACGAGAGACGGTAAATCCGTATTTAAAAATTAAAGCTATCCCGGAGCAAAAATGTGCAGCGACCGTAATGGCGAGGCCGACGTCGTTAGGGTGAACCACGCGATTAGGGACCGCTTAAAGAGCGTCTACCTTTTTTTTTTTTTTTTTTATCGTGGAATTATTGATAGTTTTAGAAATATAACTTACCAATGCAGACAGACAAGCGAGAAGAAGAAGGTACGCATATATTCGGTCAAAGTGGATTTTGATGCTTAATAATATTTTTGTGTGAATTTTATAATTTCTAGTTCTAGCAAGCTGCTAATTATGTGTCTTGAAATATAATTCTAAACTGAAGCTATGAATATGTAATATCATAAATTAAATTGGCAAGCAATTTAATAATATTGATGCTAACAATCGTTTCTGAAACACTAGAGAAACCTTATTGCGAAAAATATCACTTTAGTCGAGATTCGAATCTGAATCTTTCTCATGCGGGTGTCTTAACAATTTCACTAATGCATGTGATGATGTTAATCGCAATAAGTAGTGTACTGTAAGAAGCGACACTTCAGTTAAATAATAATTTTATCATTCTTAACTCCAAAATATAAATCGATTCATCATTTTTTAACTCTTGAATTGTTTAATTCCATTGTTTCAGTTAGATTAACATATTAAGTAGGAGCAGTGGCAACGACTATAGACATAATTAAACATTATTAGTTAAACAATTTGACATTATTAATTTAACAGTGTAGATATATAATGAAAGGAAGAACGTCTTTTTTAGGAGATAAACGCGTATACTAATATAAGTTTTCAGTCTATTATAATAAATTCAGTTAGAGTCCTTGCGCGTTTTCATGTTTGTATGTGTGTGTGTGTGCATGCTCTGAACATGAATTTCGAAGACAGAAAAGGCGGGGACAATTATTTAAGATTGAAATCCTGATAAATTAATAAAAGCCGCGAGAGAACGGAAGAAACGTGAATGCATGCAGCTGTCTCTATAACTTTGAAGTTTATCTCTAATCATGTATTTAATCTTACATTCCGATATAAATGTTCTCGTTTCCTCAAATTATTCTCCTCGCATGCCGCTATTTAGTTTACTTTCGAATAAGTGAAGCCAGCGGGGCTTGCTCTCTCGAGCACTCTTAAAACGGAATATTCGATAACTCTGCCGCCGCTATAATGCACCTGTGCCGTACTCCTCTAACCGGCTTGCATAAATCAGCATGCGATCGCCGGCGGTAAGGAAACGCATCGTTGCTCGATGTATCATCCGTACTCCCGTGGCGATCGTGAAAAGTTTAGTTCTAAGGCAGTCTGATTTGATTGAAAAATTATCACTTCTTTTTCTTCATTCCTAGATATTGAGCGAGGACTGAAATTTTATTTCCAGAATATATTAAATCAATTGGAATGCAATCGTACCGCTGCGAGAAGTGAGTACTGCCGCGCAATGCAATCCGCATTCCTGTGGCGATCGCAAAAGAGACTTGCCGATAATTTTCTCTGGAATGAATTACCGTTCTTCTCCATAAATAATCCTGTTAGTTCTGAATCGAAATTTCATTTTCGAAATATCTGAAATATTAATCGAACAATTAACAAGTCTAATTAATAAGTGAGTTGCGTTCATTGTTATTATTAGTTTCTGATGAGAAAAATTCGAAACTAAAAGCGAAAACTACTATTGCTAATTCGATTATTAAATATTTGTTAAATACTATGATGTTGAACTGATTCGGCTAAAACGGCTGTTTTCTTGAAATTCATTTTTTAGTATTTCGGATTATAATTTTAATGTAGAAGAAATATATATAATGAGGCTCGAAAGGATCTATCGGTGAAAAATATCAAAAAGCCCATCGGAGCCCTACATCAGCTATTCGGATGCAGAAAAATTCTGTATTTTTCGTAAAGTAACAAAACAAATAAAATATACGTTTCAACCCTTCAATTCGGGTCCTTGTAAAATATAAATCGAAATTAGCGCAAATTCCAAGTTGATGATTCCCGACAATTAGTACGTTCTTCTTTATCCAAATGCCAAATTAATGTAGAATATTCCCCGATGTATTCCACAAGATGTATATACATATTGTGAGCCGCCGCATTACAATAATATTGCAGTTCGGTGAAAGTATAATCCACATCGTTTCACGGCGAATTATGCCATTTGCGACAATGAAATCGGAGCTCACGCCCTACTTCCCCCTGCGATATAAACTGCGTGTCGAAGGAGGGAGAAGCGCGCGCATAGAGAAGTGCACTGCAACCCTTTGTGACAGACGCCGCTACTTCATCGCGGCTTATTGTCACGCTGTGAGGGGTGCGGCCCAAAGGGGGCGTGTACGCAATTTATATATACCTACCTACCTTCCTACCTACCCCTTTTACATTGAGGCGACACACGGCGATCGCGCAGTGCATGTCGCTGAATACGACTAACCGTTATCGACCCTCGGCGCACATTGTTCAAGGAGGTCGCTTTTCCAGAAGTTATGAGACTCGCCCCTCAGTCATGGCCTCGCGTGCCCCGCGTGCACTCGTTTCCTCTTCCTTGCCGTAGTGGCCGGTTATTACGGCGCTTAACGCGCCGTTTGTATGACGTCGCGTTAACTCGTCGTACTTCGTACCCGAGAGCTGGACTTTCGTGAGGACAAAACGAGGAAGAAAAGGAAGGAGATTGGTATCTAAGGTAGATTGATGAATGGATAACGTGTGCAATTTTGTAACATTTTGATCTTTCGTTAGAAAAGTATAGGCCTTGATACGAGAAAGAAGAGATTTAACGTATGCGATATTCGTCGGACACTGCAATCGTGATTTGCGAGAGAAAACGTTGATAGAATATAGAAATGAAGTTATTCCAATTGCCGCTTTCGATAAGGATACAAGCGCCATTGTATTATCGTTTAATTTTAATCGTTAACTTTAAAACTAGCCATAACACGTATTATTAATCCTTAACTATTCGCTGGGAAAACTACTCCCAAATTTCCAAGCGTCCTGTTCGAAGTGTAAAATGCAAGTGATCTTTCGTTTTATGGCGATTGATGAAAAAGAAAATTTACATTTTCTTTCTACTTACGTCAATCAAATTTTCGCTTCATTTTCTTTCCAGTCGGTAGGTTACACAATAATCTTTTGAATAGC
>NW_017305525.1:481767-490562 GCF_001594115.1 Trachymyrmex septentrionalis
GTACATTTTCTTTCTACTTACGTCAATCAAATTTTCGCTTCGATTTCATTTTCTTTCCAGTCGGTAGGTTACAGAATAATCTTTTGAATAGCATTAAATTGAAAATAACTGAAAAAATGTATTATTCAATTTGAAATGCTGTTGTTATTTCCTTATATACGAATAATTGAGAATTTTTCTTGTAGACACATCGGTGGCCTTCA
This sequence comes from Trachymyrmex septentrionalis, assembly GCF_001594115.1. Taxonomy (NCBI): domain Eukaryota; kingdom Metazoa; phylum Arthropoda; class Insecta; order Hymenoptera; family Formicidae; genus Trachymyrmex; species Trachymyrmex septentrionalis. Next base: position 481,971 of record NW_017305525.1, read on the forward strand.
TAAAGATCGTCACGTTAAATGATCTCAATAATCTTACGTCGCTCCATGACGTCGCAAGCACCGAGAATAAATTAATAACCACGTACGCTTAATTGACGTCAGGTTCGCGCGTTCGTTCAGATTAATGGGAGCTCCGTGTGCGTACCCCGAAAATCAACTGGGGTAATAACTCGTCCCATCGATCCTCCTGAAGCGCGAAATTAAAATGTAAATTGAGAAACGCGTGCGCGCGCGCGAGGCGGTAGTTGTAATTGATTTACGAGGCGCGATCGCGATCGCGTCTCGCCCGCGTACGTGAGATCGAACGGCGCGCACCGATAAATCCGTAAAACGTTCGACAGGTGTTCCCATGGCAAGGAGGAAGTGATTTTGCACGGCAGTTAACGTCGTAAAGTGCTAATGTGCGAATTAATATAGCGGTCACTCCGCAACGTTGGTCGCGCATCACGAATCCTTGGCGGATATGACCGTCTCTCGCGTGTAAGTATCATATCTGCACGCTCTACTATCACACGTACACGTAAATCGCGCAAGTCAGTCGACTCGTCAAAATAACTACGTTTAGGCCTAAACGTCTGCCCGACATCCTACTTTCTTGGCGACGTTCACCTGGATCGATGTAAGGCGAAACCGGCAATAATCTTACGTAAACGTTAAGTATCCGTATACTTTCTTCTTCTTCTTTCTTCTTTTTCGTTTCTTTTTTTTCTTACCTCGATACTTGCGGTTCGTGAGAAACGGAAACAATTCATCGAGAGTGAAGGTTTGCATTTTGGAAACGCGAGACGGTACGCGAAATGATTAACAAATTTGAAAATATAAAGACAAGACCAAATTTATGTAATTGATTAAAAACTAATATCTCCGTACGTTATACTTTTACTATAATTATTTATCGCAGTTATTTTCTTTAACTTGTAACTATAACATATATATTCTCTAACTTTTTTGAAGTAAAATCTTATTCCAAAAGACTGAAAATTGAGCCAATTTTGAAAAAAGAGCAAAAGTATTTTCGCTCTTTTGGAGCGAAAGCCACTCTAAGAAATGAAATCTCATTTCAAAAAAAAGGAGTGAGATTTCATTTCTTCGGAGCGAATCTCTAAAAAATAATCTTGCTTCAAAAAAAGAGTGAAAATCTATCACTCTCGTTTAAGAGTGAAAAGTTTTCTTGTTTTAAACATTGAGAGAGAGAGACTCAATTTTGACTCCAAAAGATTTATAAAGTATCATAATTTTACTGTTTCATTTTTCGCAGTTTTACTCTATTCACGTAGGCTCATTATCGCACTATATTTATGCTAAGTTCAAACGTTACAATTTTTTAAGTAGTTTAAAAAAATTTTAAACCTTCTTCTAAAATTGATAACAAAAAACTTCAGTAAGTCTCAAGGATCCGTATGTTTTCTTAGAGCGTCACAAAAGGTATGTGTTATTGTCATGGATTAAAGAGAATTTATCGCGAAAAGTAAGCGAATTCGTTCCTTCTTCCTCTTCATTTTCTCAACGAGAACATCACGTCGCGCGACAAGCAATCGGTTGCGGTTCGTTGCAAACGAACGGAGCTTGCCGAAATATCTGCTCGACTCTGGCGCAATTCACGCCAGGATACCTTTCTCTCGATTAATTACCGTGACGGCGGTCTCGACGCTGGGCTCTTTTCCTTCCAATTAATTCATTATTGCATATTTCGTGCGCGTCGATGACCGGATTCGGTATCGCGACATTCGCTTTGGCGGATCAACTTCACCGCCGGTCGGCGGAATGACACGACGGGATCCGAATCCCTTGCGCGTCTACCTGGTCCGAGAATCCGGCCATCCGGCCATCCGGCCACAAAAGTAATTGCACTCGCGCCGCTTGCGACTCCTTTAATTGCTGGGTCACATTCTCCTCTCGAAATTACCTTTTCCAAGTATCGTTTCTGAGCCCGGTCGAATCGTTTCTGTCATTCCTACCGGATTTGACAAATTCGGGACTCGTGTATTCTGTCGATACGATCGTCAGCAATGTGGAGCTCTTTACGAGCTCATTAATAATCTCGCGTTTGTACGGAAGCGTAAACGCGGCTCATTATTTTTCCCGTTATGTTGGCGGAGCTCTCAAGTAAACGAGGTCAAAAGGGTTTGTGCGATCTTCTCTCTCTCTCTCTCTCTCTCTCTCTCTCTCTCTCTCTCTCTCTCTCTATTTATCTCTATCCGTCTCTCTCTGTCGTTGTAGTTTTCTTACACATCACATTTATTCCAACGTTAGCTATCATCTATAAAAAAGGAAAAGGATTTGCTTGTAATACAGAGGTAGACATATCCCATCGCAAAACTTCCCGCTTATATGTAGACGTTTACATACGTAATGAGTAACATGACCCAATACGGTATTTTCTTGACTATCTGTGCCTATTGCCTTCTCGGTTCCGATGATACAGTATCCACTGAGACGATACATACGGTATATATATATATATACACTTTTTAACTCCGTTTACGATCTTATACTCATAGATAACATAAATGTAGTTGATTTTTTCTCGTTCATTACGATAGGGATCCCCTTCCGCCCATCCGATTAAAGCGGAAGAATGTCCGTGATCGGTCGCTCTTTTCTCAGGATATATTAGAGCGAATCTTGATAAAGACGACGAACCTGTTGTAATCCCTTAGTCGCGATAAAAAGGGGAGACCCATTTCAATCCGTCGGTCGACGCTTAGATTCCATCGTGTCCATGTTTCTCATTAAACGTTTTATTATCCGGACGACGCAGGGTACTGCGTAAAGTTGGTATACTTCCTTCACGGGGTGCGGTAACGCACGGCGATTCCCGTGTTCCCGGTCAAATGTGTCGTTATTGCGTCGTTACTCACGTGACGGACCGCCCCCTCGATAGACTAACAAATGAAGTTCGCGAGATACGGGCGAACTGGCGAAACGCACGCACTCGCCACGAGCCCGTGTCATAAACACGCGCGCGACGTTGCTCCCTCACGTCCCCGACCTTCCTCACGTAAAAAACAACGTGACCGACAACGACGGAGCGGCGGCCGAGCCACCGAGCGATCTCGCGGTAACCGGAAGTACTCGGCACTTCGGAGCGAACGCCGGGGTTATGCATACCATTTCCCACCGACGGATACCGCGGGATGATACCGCGCAGCATGACGCGGCGGAAACGCCGCGCCGGTAGGCTGCAAGTGGAATAACTCGTGGATTATTGTCCGCCGGTCTTCTTATCGCGGTGGCGAAAGAGAAAAAGAAAAAAAAAAAAGAAAAGAACAACGACGACCGACGTTGGACAAGTCTCGGCGCTCCCGGAAACGTGAATGGAATATAAACGTTTCTGCCTAGATAGAGCGCTCGTGTAACGCTTGGATTTCATACGTAAGGGTCGCGATACGTACGTACGTTCAGCAACAATAACCGCCGGGAGCACGCGACCGTAATATTGCAAGCGTACCGACTGTAAAGTCTCTCTCTCTCTCTCTCTCTCTCTCGCCACGCCACATCGCACCGACTTTACCGGGAACGGTAATTAACTGTCTGCGATCGCGATGCGCCGCGTCGTCACATCGGCCCTCTCGGTATGCACTTCAAGTCCCGATCGAGTCTTGGGAGCCTGGGATCGCGCGCTGAGAATCCGCGAACGTTATTCTCGTTCCAGGGCCGATCTTTTCTTAGCGGTCGGACGCTTTTAATCCTTCCTTTTGCCCCGAGGCACGCATGTGTATGCTGTTAAACGAATACTGAAGCGAGTTTGCACTGACAATCTATGTTGTAAGTTGTAACCGAGCCTTTTATCTCTCTACTCTTATCTGGCTGGCAGTGCTACTTGTAATAATATGGACGGAAAGATCAAAATAAAATTAATTGCTATTAATCGCTCTAGTTAATACTGGAATATTAATCTTTCTTTATATATATATATATATATATGGGAAAAGGAAAAATAGTTTGATTTGAGTAACAACGAACTACAAGAAAATTTCGTTTAATCATGATAGTAATAAATAGACGGAAAACTTGATAAAAACAAATTTTTATCAAACTATAGAGAGACGGTGAAGGTTTTTGTTATTTTATTACATTATTATTGCGTGTAATTTAAATTTAAGAAAAATTGAAAGAAACCGGAGAGAATGGTAGAAAGGACGTTCTACAACGATTTGTAAACCCGTTACCAATCGCAGTTGCTTTGCGACCGTCAATCGCGACGGGGTGTTTACAACTCATTGTATTATAGAATGTTCTTTAGAGTTTTACGTGTCGTCAACACGATAACGAGAACGTAGCGCAAAAATAACATGAATAGCCGAGAAATAAGTATTCCTTCTAGTTAAATATCTTTGATCACGAAACTTCACATTCTCACTTTTACGTATTAACACACAGTAAACTCTTTCGAGACTTAAGAAGTCAATTACCGTGTCCGTAAAAGTTATGATCCTTATTACATCGGCGTGTTTGAACGCAGAACCGTAAAATTATTTCCCGCCGTATGTCGTTGATGCACATCAGAAATCACTGCGTAGCGTGAACACGGAAAAATTGTTGCTGGCAGTTTCTCCACCTCTCTACATTGATTTTCTGGAACGGCAACAATGTGAAACCGGTCTCTTTTAATACACAGCAGTTCCGTTACCGATCTCTGAAATTAGTGTACGCTTTGAAGCATCTTCTCCGAGAACGAAGAAGAAGCGGACCGAAAAAAAACAACAATGCGCTTTCGAATTTAATTAAGGGGCGCGGTGCGAATTATAATTTTTCCGATATGTTTCTCCGATAACTTTTTTACTTAATTCTAAATTAAGCTTGTTCAATTATTTTCCTCAATTCCATGCGACGTATAAAGTGGTGAAAACGTAAATCAATTTTATAAATCCTAGCTCAGTTTTACAGCCGAAATATAGGTATTTTATATTTACAGAAGATTCTGTAAATTAGAGACGTACAGATTAGATTTATGCGACTCTGCAATTTTATTAAAAAAAACACTTATTGTGCAACCACATCTTTTAGTACCGTATTTAATATCTAAATTTTTTAGAGCCGCTTTTCTTATCCCTACCTACAAGTCCGAGGTATGAAGACGCTCGATCCTCGAGATGTAGCGAGTCCCGAACGCGACGGCCGCGAGATATCAATCCGTCAAATCGACGACTCGCGCCAAAGCTTTCGCTCGTGCGCCTCGTGTGTATGAAGCGGTCTATTTAAAAGCAGCAGATATCCGTGATCTCTCTGGAAAGAGTCTCGAGATGGAAACTCGATCCGACACATCATCGGCCCGCGATCCGAGACCCGGACGTGCGAGATATAACTGGAAATGAGATAAAGAAAATTGCGAATAATTCAAATCCAAATTGCCACGGACATATTCACCGACAAACAGTGATTCGATCGCGAGAGGGAGGGCACGGTGGATGAAAGAGGAGAGAAACAGGGAGGCGGAGAGGCAAGAGAAATGGGAAGAGAGAGAGAGAGAGAGAGAGAGAACGAGCGCAAGCGCGCGAATCCACTCTACAACTTTTGATATCGATGCATCATCTCTCGATCCTCGCACCGGCTTCTCTGATCGATTTTCATTCCGCGGGTTGCATGGCGGCTCGCTATCCGGGTGCTATCTTCAACCACCTCGCCTTCGTTGACTCGTATCTACGGGGTGCCCGAAAAATAGCCGCGTAACGAAACACTCGGCACGAGATTCACATATTCACGGAATTATTAACGCGATTGGTAAAATTAACGCGGTCAAAGTAGAACGACGTGATACTGAATAGATCGAATTTAGTCCAATATGCCATTTCGAAATGCTAACTGCATAAAACGGCTTAACACACGTAGAGTAAATCGTTCGAATTTCCGCGGATGCCGATACGTCCATATTACTGATAGAATATGCGAGATAGTCGCGAAGAGATGAAAATAAATAACCCACTGTTGCTAATTTTATTAGATTCACGCGAAAAGGAGGAGCCTTTGAATAATTCGTAAACGCTCACCGGATTCAAATAGATCGATCTCTCGTGTCTTATTTCCACTATCGATGTTTTAACTGGTGACTTATAATTACACGGTAAGAGAAAAAAAGTGAAACAGGACGACTCTTCTTGCCTATTATAACACTCTGAAAGCGAGTACTCGAGAGAGGGAGAGAGAGAGAGAGAGAGAGAGAGAGACACCTTGTATAAAGGTAAGGCCACCCCGCTCTACGGGTAGTGTAAGATATCAGCTAAGAAACCTGGGCCCGTCCGAGACTTTACGACCGCTCTTATAATTATCTCCAATAAATATCTCCGCGGCACGAGAGCGTATATCGAAATACTTCGGCGGGTCAGAGGTGAGCTCCTACCTCCATCTTTCGATCAACGCGTTTCTTTTGGTCGCCCCGCGCGTTCTCACTGATAAATTTATAATGTTAAGCTCGCGAGAGAGCGCAATATCGCGCGAGGGCCGGGACGTTTTCCCCCCCGCTGCAATAAGGAATGGGCCCTCTTAATAAGCCAGGTGACCACACGCGAACGCGAGGATAAAATCACTTCGTCCTCCTCCTCCTCCTCCACCTTCTCCTCTTCCTTCCGCTCCTCCTCACAGGGATCGACGAACTAATTTCGCGATTTGAATCTCGATTAGTCCCCGCGACCTCGCTCGTATCGCCCTCGTACGCCGCGCAGCATATGAGCGCGAACGAGACGAGTAGAGCAATCGCTTGCCAGCGATCCGATACTTTCGATTTGCTTACGCCTCTAGCTGGCAATATCCGCAACCCCCGTACTAAACAACCTGCAGCAGCTTCGCGATACCGCCGAAGAACTAAATTAAAAATCTCGAGTCGATAACAGCTCGGTTGCTGTGTTGCCCCATCTTCACAGACACATCTGTATAATATACTAAATAGATTTAACTCTCCGTCTCTTAAACTGTTGCCAAAAAGTATATACGACATGCGCGGAACAAGGCTTATGTATGCCTAGAATGACATATTCTATGTACTTTTATTATCATATCCTATGTACACCAGAACCAATCACAGAGAGGCTGGTTGATCTGCGACTATTGGCATCTCTTTTCTACTTGAGATTCCTATATTGTACAACCATTTCGCGTATTGATCTTACATTAGTAAGAAAAACAATAATAGGAGAAGTTACTAGTCTAATGTATTACATAGATATTCGTGATTGCAATGCCGTATAATGATTTTCCTTCGTCTTCTTGAGCTCAAAGTCAGTTGTTTTACATGGAAAATATATTTTGAAAAGTATTTAGTATGTATATACATATGTATATAAAAAATATATACAAATATAATATATAATGTATATAATATAATAAATTACATGTGATAATTATATAGCAATAACTTACTGTGACGTTATATTAACAATAATTAAATACATCTTTTCTCAAGCGGAAAACGCTCTGGAAAGTTGATTCTGGAGATAAACGCGAGAGCATCGATTGAGAAATTCTTGCGTGTAGTATACGGGGACTTTGGATCACGCAGTGCATATCATACAGGTTAATTAACCGCGTGTACGATAGAATTATTATCATTCACGGCCAGCCCACGTTTACAGTTCGAGACACACTCGCTCATTGACACATTAATTCTCCGGATATAGAAGTCGTTATTAACTCACGCCTCAATTACGTAGAAGCCGGCGATCGCGCGGGTTACAGTGAAATAAAACGGCACGTTAATGAAAGCTAAACTAATACCCGGGCAATACATCGATAACGCGTGGAATCCTTTCGAGTCCACCATACCTACACATCTCTCTTTCCACCCTTCGTCCGACCCGGCCCCCCGCCCCCCTTCGTACGACGCAGCCGATCTTTCCGTGTATCCGGACGCACCAATAAGACGAGACCGCGAGATTAACGCGTTATTAAATAATTACGACGTGCTCGTCGACCGCACCATCGTACGGCGGGATGACCGGAGCTCTTCTCGCTCGTACGCGTATTACTAGTCACGCATACGAGCACGCGTCGCGGTTGCGGCGTGAGATAATGAATCTCAGTGAATGTGCGGTAGAAAGAACGGTTCTGCTGAAATGTCTAAAGATTCAACTAATTGCAGATCCGAAAATAATTCTGTTGGACACTGTCAAAGTAACTAGGTGAAGTCGCTCGAGCTAGTCGCTTGAATGTCAAAATTCTTTACAGCTGTCGTTCGTCGTCGTGTTCGAATTTCTATTTAACCAAAGTTAAGACTCTTCGGCAAAATCGATCATTTCCATGTGTGTGTGTGTATACATACTATATGTATACGTGATGATGAGCGAAGGAGCGCGCAAGTATGATGCAAGTACACGCGATGCAACGCGTATTCGTATACGCGTGAAGAAGGAAAGGAGGACCCTCTCGGCCGTCACCCGCCGAGAGATCCGCCTAATTATTCTTTCCATTTGGACTGCTTCCTTACCCGAGCGTAGACGCCAGCCGCGGACGGGTGACCTGGCTCCGCGCGGTGGAACGACGAGGCGATATACGCGCACGGGACGAGGATATACGGATATCTCTTTCATTCCCGGATCTACACCGCGCGTTTCTCCTCTTAACTAACTCTAAACCGACACACCCATCTCGTGTGAGTAT
>NW_017305525.1:490662-504992 GCF_001594115.1 Trachymyrmex septentrionalis
TATACGGGACGAGGATATACGGATATCTCTTCCATTCCCGGATCTACACCGCGCGTCTCTCCTCTTAACTAACTCTAAACCGACACACCCATCTCGTGTGAGTATCGATCAGGGTGAATGTCGCGCGCGGATAAATGTGGCTGCAATATCTCCGAACAGCGAGTACACCCGATAGCAATTTATTAAGTCGTTAAAAATTATGATTGCTCATTTCATGGATACCGCGAACTCTTTCAGAAATAATAAGACGAGCAATAATTGCTGTGTAATTATCATTGGAAAAATATGGCCGATTATGGAATAATGTATCAAGATGTACCGTACAGTGTTTGCGAGTGGTACACGTTGGATTATACATTTTTTTTTCGTGGTAGTACTTTAAATGTTTTAACCTTCCGTAGAGCCGACGTGAATCTGTCGGATTCTCACTCGATTGTATCTCTCCGAAGTTAACGGTAGGTTCATTTTATTGGATCAACTCAATTGTAAATCTCTTTGTCAAAAGTGTCGTACGATTCAGTTTTCTTTGTATCTTACTATACATCTTGAATGTCGATTAAAAATATTTTTTTTTTTAATATCTGTTGGTTCCTCAAAATTAATTAGTGTTTTTTTAATTAACATAAATTAAATGAGTCTTACAGATCCAACGTCAGTAATCGTGTTGGATCTCGACGACTCAGCTGCGAAAGATTAATTATATCCCTGATGTAATTTAATGTTTTTAAGCAGATCACAATAATTCGCATAAAGTGTACAGAGAGAACTTTGATAAGGATTTATTTCAGGACTTTTATATTAAATAAAAAAAAAAAAAAAAAACATTTCTCTACTTAACATTACGTAAGCGAGAAATATCTAAAATCATATATTATCTACGTTTTCAAGAGATAAATATATTCTTCGTATGGTGGATTTCCTTTTTTTACGGTACGAGAAATCCATAAAAGTATAATTCAGTGAAGATACGTTGATAACCATGCAAAAAATCTTAACGAGTATGCTTCACGTTCTATTATGTGATAAATCGGTTGCGGTACGGCGCGATTGCGTGCGTGCGGCGACTCGCGCGCGTCTCTGACGCCCGGATGTGACGTTCGCGCGTAAAGGACGATGCGGATTCTCAAGTTTTCCGAGTCCGGCCGCACGGAAGAGCGTAACGGGAACGATAATGCGAATGCGTTGACGTAATGAAGACGGAAGGAAAGAGCCTTCATGCGGTAAAGCACGTATGCATTATCACGAAGCGAATGAAAGAGTAGTTTTCTCGATTTTTACAACTCTCTTCGGTATCGATATATACAGTTTAAGTGTGATATATAGTTAACTAGAAAATATAAGAAAATCAAGCCCCGAAGAGGGTAGAGCTTACAGTCAGAGCCGTCTCGTGTCTCACATCGAACTCTTCGGTAATTGCCGAAACTGCTCGCTCTCCGTCTTCTCGAAAGATAATTTCACCTGTGAAGAGGTGATATTCGTAACACAGCGTGAAGGAAAAGTTAGCCGCTTCGCGGGTGACCGCGTACGCTCGAGGTTTGCGCAAGCGACAGTCGCGGTGGAGCGGCGCCGATCTTGGCGCGACGGCGTGTGAAAATGACGACGCCGCGCCAGCGCGAGGATGAACGCAGAGACGGACGACCTCTCTACTCGCTTTCACGGCGCGCGTCCAACTCTCTCGTTGAGACATCGCGCTAGCATAGTAGCGTGGACACGCTCGACGAATTCCAGCGGACATGGCCGGCCCAAAGCCGTGGCGGCACACACAATGGACGCCCCCCCGAACCCCCGCTGTCCCTCCCGCGGCCTTCTACCGACGTCGTTCCTCTATGCTAATAGGTTTCCCATTTCTCAAACGAGTCCGGGCGCCGTATCATATTCTTCTCATTTCCTCCCATACCATTATTAACTCCGGCTCGTGATTTTTGGCCTCGATTTAAACGCCAGGAGGTGGTGTCTCGTGGAGAGATATCGCTGTATATATCGTTATAGAAGCACTTTCGAACCGTGAGAATCGAGCCGATGGGTAGGTGTCGCTTTATAGAAGCACTTATGCTTAATCTGCAATGTATTCTTTGCTTCCTATTTCTTTTGCTTTCCGCCTCTTACGTCTCTTTTTCCCTTTTCGCTACCATTTTATCGACAATCGTATTTCTCACCTCTTCTTCGTCAACCTTTCGTTCGGGCGGCAGAAAACGAGGAAAAAGGGATAAGAGGCGGGAAAATCAATATTTCAGTCGCATTTGATCGGTTGAAAATCTCTGCTTAAAAATCTTCCTTCGAAATATCCACGATATCGCAGAAGCAAATCTTTCGAATCATTCGCAGGTCCCATAAATATCGACCCCCGATATCGCCTGAGCAAGCGGGGAGAACCCGTGCAGTCGTCATAACCCTTGAACACGCAGGAGAGGATTGTCCCCGTAACGGATTCGTCCAGCGCGCCGATGGAGTAGCGGTGACTTTTATTCCCGATAATGACAGGGAAGAAACGGGCGGTAGCGGAGACCGGGAGGGGGGGGAGGAGGGACGAAGAATGGGAGACCTGGACCCTGACGCGGTACGTGATCAATTTTAGGGGCCCCGGCGCGGTGTGCTTATATAGGTGCGCGCCTAACTACGATTTCGGCGTAATTATATACGTGCCCTCTCTTTCCTCTCTCTCTCTCTGTCCAAGTGGCGGCGGCGTCTCTCAGGACGCGGTCACAATATCCCCGGACCCCTCGGAGAACCGCACTCGGGGTCCTCCGGGGTTCGGCATATCACATCGTGTGATTACCGCGCGACAACAAACCGTGCGCGAAGCGCGCGGTATCGATTCCGCAATTTGCGTTTCGCCGCCTTTCGTGGGGCTCTACGAGAGGAAAGAAAGCTCGGACCAGTGAATCGGGGATGGGGGGGGCGGGAGGGTGGAGATGGAGATCGAGATTGGCGTTTGAGAGACGCGCGAGGGGGGGGGGGATAGGGGTCCGCGCGGGGCGGAACTCGAGGAGGAAGGTTGTTGAAGGATGAGCGGTCATCGGGTCTCTTGGCCCCGAAGCGAGCAGATGGCCACGAGACGAACGTAATTGGCGAGCCATCGAGATTATTGCCCGTGGCTCGTTCTCTGCCCTCCCCCTCTCCCCTCCTCTTTCTCCCTCCTCCCGCTACCACTGCGGTTTAGGAGATATACGCGGCGTGCGGTGTTGCAGCGCGAATATAGGACTTCCTCTCCCTCTACGATATTCCAAATTCGGAGGAACTGTCCTCCGGCCGAGGGGATTCAGAGGGGCAGAGATGAAGCGGGGATATTTAAAAGGATACCAGAGGGCTACGAGGGAGGGGATTCTGCACCCGTGATTGTCTCTGAAGGGCCGCAACACGGAACAGTCTAGACCGTCATGCACCTGCTTCACGGGCAGTGTTGTTTTCGTGACGAAAAAAAAAAAAAAAAAAAATGGTAGATGTAAGAGAACGAGGACTGAGCTGGAGGACCTTTTTAAGGGCAAAACATTTGTCGATGAACAGAGCCCAGCAGCCACGTTGGCCCCGTTTGTCGAATCCTAAAAGAACGAATTAAAATCTTTATCAGATTCCGATATTGTAAAAGGGTGGTCTCAAATAGGAAAGCCGTAAATGCAGGATGAGATGTATTCCTCGAGATGACGAATACAATCTTTCAGTAGAATTCTACAGTTCTGCTATTTCTCTTTCAATTTTTTAAAGTTATGTATTACGTAAAACTCCTTTAACACACCTCCGTGTGTATACGTTTTTGCTGAAGGTCGTCCAAAGTGATCTTCAGGCCGTGGAAGATGCATTACGTTATGTGAGATATAAATCATCATAATCTTGAAATACGTACCAATTGTTATAAAAATATCACTTTACGCCAGCAAAGGTTTTAAGGTTGCGGTATAAAAAAACCTTAAGCGATAAGACACAAGCGGTAAGCAAATGAACATTTTGAATTTACTACAGCTATAATCATTTTATTCTTTCTCTAATGTGATTAATTAATTTTCTACTGCTTACGTTTTACTTTAATTTACTTTAACAGGTTTTTTTTTGTGTGCCACAACCTTCAAACCTAATCTACAAAATGTTCTTGTTTCTTGTTTTTCACTTCGTGCCTCTTTCCTTCTTTGCGACCATCTTATCGACAATCGCGTTTCTTTTCACGTGTTTCTTGTCTCTTCCGAAGTCTTTCTTGTCTCATCAACTCGCGTGACAGAAAACTGAGGCAAAGAGGCAAGAGGTAAAAAAAAGAGGTAAAAGACAAGAAACAGAGACAAAGAGCGCATTGTAGATTAAGCTTTAGCGTCCTTCAGACCGGATCGTTCAGATCACGACCGGCGGCGAGTCGGGCATCTCGGTGTCGCCGCGTGTTTACCGACCGCGTGCATCCTCCGGGTCCGGGAGAATTCGAAGAGTCCGCCGCTTCAAGGCGGGACGAGAAAGCGAGCCTGCCGAGGTCCGTCGAGGCCGCCGCGAGACGTCCGTTCGTCTCGACGACATCGCGCCTCGCATGCTTTTATTGGACCCGCGTCCTTTTATTTTCGTCCCCGGCTCATTCTCGACGTGCCCGGACGTGGGTCACCTGTCCCTCGTGCGCGCGTGTGTAAAATGACTTTTACGACGTGCGCTTGTCCCGGGCGCTGTCCGCAGGAGGTCCGTGCTCCAGGGAGAGAGGAGCTGACCTCTCGGCGCAACGAGGTGTCTCATTCGATTCCGCCTGACATCGGTGTCCGCCTGGCGTCGCTCCACCCCCGCGTCTCCGTGAACGTCGTGTAAATTTTATTCTGTGTACTCGTATCCCTCGCTCTAAGCGAGGCTCGCAGCCGTAATTTACGGGCGAAATGTCGCTGCCGCGGAGACGTCAATAGCTAGGATGTAACGAGCGGGTTACATCCTCGCGTATTATCCGCGCGGCGATGCTGCTGCCGCTGCTGCTGCCGTTACCGATACGTCTCTCTCTTTCTTTCCGTCTTTCGTACGGAACGACAAGTAACGATGAAGTAATATATGTATGCGTATACGTGGATATTGGGGCACGCAGTTAATCGCAAACGCGGGAGGAAATGCGTTTGCGCTCTCGCGCGATGCCGCTGGAAGGCGAGAGAGAGAGAGAGAGAGAGGGTAATTACGCGCGCGGGGATGGCCGCGGAATGAAGGCAAGCGAGACATGACGTCGGGCTATTCCGGCATAACATAGTTGCCGGGCGATTATAATTTGTCGGTTAAAGGCCTTCGCGGAACTTGCGTGGTGCGTCTTCTGTAAATTCCTTTTGACTCGCGAAGCACTTTAGGGTATATTATAATCGTGCATCCTTCTGCGGGGAATACGAGGCACGTTAGAAAACGGGGGAATTGCGCTTAAGTGCAGTCTGGCAGAATCGTCGAGTAGTCTCTGTGTGTTACCGAGCATTTATCAAGTCCGCTTTTATTCCTTGATACACAGTCGGAGCATTTCGAATAACATTATAAACGTTTACGCTATTGTTTGTTTACATTTCATTGGAAAAACGTACTTTTAATATATAGTATTTATTCGCGATAAATATCACCACGTGCACCTCGGGCATGTGGCGATTGAATTAGTACGCCGTTAATGAGGTTCTCGCGTTTGATGAAATATAAGACGAGTCTGTAATATGCACGCAATACAAATGTTAATAATATCAATAATGTCTAGAAAAAAATTTCTGAAGGTATAACCTTATTCTGTAGTTGTTCCCTTTGAAATTGAGACACTTGCGTACAAGACAGCAATTTAAAAATCGTTACAATTATTAAGTGATTACTTAAGTTTGTTCTCGTAGAGTTTTATTTAAACTGACCGTTTATAGTTTACAAGAAATTTATATTCTTCAATGAAGAAAAGCTAAAATATATGTCAAACGGACGATGCGTACACGTCAAATGAACATCTTACAACTTTCATTTTGTCATCCCGAAAATATTTAGTAAACATATAAAGTTAACAATAATTATGTATAATGGCATGAGATATTGTTGGTAATCTTTTTATTCCATCGTTTTAATTATTTTACGTATTATTGTGAATAAACTGTCTATTGACCTGGAAGTTTAGCGCGAGAACCTTCTTAAAAATAAAATGTTAATTTCAACTTAAAGGCATACAAGTGTGCCTACTTAAGCGAGACTTGCTTCGATCGAATACGTAGCCTTCTTCGTTTATCTACGTTAAAAAATTTTAATTACTACAACACATTACATCAACGTAACGACGTTCTATAGAAAAATGATAATGCGTCGTTAATACAACGTTATCGGGGAGTCAACGCGCTGCGTTACGTTTTACATATCTGCATTCGCACAGCGTGTGTGCGAGCGTCGCGTCGTCGTCCTCGAGCGTGTACCGCGCGTCCGCATTTTTATTTTTGCGAGCCGCACCGAGGAGACCGCCGAGACTCGCCGTTTTCTTGACAAGGACATTACCACCGGCCCGGCCGGCGAGCGAAGCGGAGACGGGAGGGGCTTAACTTTGATAAATCCCCGCCGGGATTTGACGGTGCCGGTGCCGCGCCGCGCCGCGCCGCGCGTGTCTAAAACAAACGATGACCGTGGCAATTAATCTCCGCGCGTCGATGCAAATGCACGCGGATAAACCGAATCTCGCGAATATCTCGCGCGAGAAGAACGCGGTGCTAATTGCTCGTTAATCGACGCGGGGGTTTCGTGCAAAACGAGCGTTCGAGGTAGAGTATCGACGCGGCGACGCTATTGCGCGATCGCGTAAGCGCTTCGAGGACTGGAGGGGATTACATTTCCGAAGATTTCATCATCGTTTTTTCAATCTTAATTAATACGTGATTTAGTTTCGAGGGTTTTGAGATGGCACTAATGTCAGTGTTGTCGAATACATTCCAATCACAGCTATTATTTCTTAATACTTTAATATTACTCCGTGATATTCAGTCGTTTACTAATAACAAACGCAGCAATCATCGTGTTTGTATCATTTAAAAAATGCAGCTTCCTAAAGAGCATTTTTGACATGCGTTGCTCTTGTTTTTTAATCAGAAGAAAAAACGACTGAAAGATCATAGAATTTTGATAGAAACTTATGGTGATATATCGCTCCATCAATTAAGACAGCGAATATTGGTTCTGTCGATTCGAAAGTGGTGATTCCAATGTTAAGATTAAAACGAAAGCTGGAAAATGCAAATTTACAAGGATTGTTGAACAAAAATCCAGCGCGATTCACTTCGAAACTTGCCACAGAATTAAGCGTCGATCGTACAACAATTGTGAAACATTTACGTGATGTGCTTAAATAAATAAGTTTTTAAGAAAAAAAACCTTCAAAACTAAATCACACTCCTAATATATACATATATATATACAGGGAGACAATACACGTATATACTTTCTCTCTCACAAGATTTCGATAAAATCGCTCGCGGCCAAGCTCTGTTTTTTTTTCTAAAGTTTCGGAAGAAAGTGTGCGTTTTCGCACACGTCTCCACCAGGCATCGGACTGCAACGCGAATGTACGCGTCCGATTTTACGAGACACGGAGTGAGGCTTGCCGCTTTCTTGACAGCGACATTACGAGTCGGTAGGCCGACAAGGCAGACAGGCAAGCAAGCAAGCAAGCAAGCAAGCAGACCGGAGGAGGAGAGCCAGTTGGTCACAGTGGTTGCTTCTGCCGCGAGCGGACTCGTATCCATTTCCATACAATGGCAACCGCGCGCCATTTCCATACGCGGGTCGCGCTCGTGGTTTCACACGCGCCACGCTCGGTTTTTCGCAATATCGCCAAGTTACGTGCCTGCATGCATGCGTAGTGCGTGCGTGCGTGTCTGCTTGCGTGCGTGCGTGCGTGCGTGCGTCGGCGACGAACGGGAGACCGCGGAGCATCGATCCGAACGCGCGCTGCACGCGCGTTGCCTTTCTCGGCGGGAATTAGAACGTCGTTAAGTCCGCGGCTCGAATTTCTCGAGCTCTTTGTTTGTACGCTTCTAATTAGTCCGCGGTGTGTCTGTTAAATCGTTCACCGTTCGCGCTTTTACGTTCGATCCTTTGCCGGTGGTCAATTCGGTGGTACGTAATGTGGAGCGAGCGATGGAATTTTAGTCGGCACGCAATATACTTTCCGACGTCTTATCTTTTCATGAATTCATTAGAATAATAATAACAACCATAGCAACTTTATTATGCAACGCTGTAAGGAGGAAAAAAAATTACGGCAAAACGAAATAGGAAGGGAGATGCGTAATCGAAAGAGGAAGATATTCGCAATAATGCTGTTTTGCTCTTTAAAAGTGAATTTCAATTTACAGAAGTCGTGACTCCTCTAAAAACGGATCGGTGTATTGTTGTACCGGAAAACAGTAAATATTCGCTGATGATTATATCAGTTACGTGTAGCACTGAAGCCAATGATGCGCTGATTCATTTTTAGAAAGTGAGAACCTAAACCTGAATCTACAAATTAGTGAACCAATTAAAAAGACAGAAAGTAGAAATAAACCGAACGAAATCTTCTGAAAGAATGCAAAATGTACGTATAAAGTAAGAGCAGATGTAAGAGATAAAAGAATAAAGTGACTAAATATAAGAAATACGCAAATTTTCACACACACGCGCGTTTCGTTCTTTCACTCTCACTTTGCTTAAACATTTCTAATCGAAAGATTAAAAAATAGAGCGAATCATAAAAGCGGAATTAGCTCGAACGAACAAGTTCGTCGTACGCTGAGTAAAATTTTGATTTCAACACTAATTCGTTCGTATATCTTCATTAGTTCGGGCCAATACTCGAACGGTCGGAGAGAGAGCAGCGTGGTAGCGAGAGACCCGATCGTGCATAAGGGAACGCACGTGAGATTTATGTGTAAGAGTCGCCGTGACTTAACGACAGGCCGCCGCGTACCGTCCGTGGATCCGTGCCGTGCACTGTTCGCGGCTGATGTACGCGAGTACCGAGAGGTACGCGCGGCACGGCGATTGACAATGAGCGCTCCCGCCGTAAATTTATTCCTGCGGAAAACGACAACGAGGACGACAGCGATATGCGTGCTGCGTCGTGCCGACGCAGCGCGACGTCGGCCGGAAGTCGTACGCCTCGTGGCATCTCGCCGCGCAGACTCTCTCGCCTGATTGATCGCCCGTGTACGCGTGTGCACGCCTACCGCGCGCATATTAAATCCCTTCTCACCGTTATTAACCGTCCCCGCAGCCGGCCTCGGCATCTACTTAACGTTACGTATTCCGCGAGTCGTATGCGCGTACGCGGGCACGTCCGAGCGCGAGATCTCATCCGGACGATAATCAGAGAATGCGAGCGCATAGTGCGACATTTGTCCGACTAAGACGCATAAAAATGTATTACTTTCATTGCGTCTGCGGTGTAAAAGGTGTGGAACGTTCGAAGAGTTCGTCATGCACGGTCTCGAACGGTCACGTGTTTCCTTCGTGGAGTCGCGCTCTTGTTTCATCGGAACAAAGACAGATAGTGGTATCCGCTGAGAATCATTTTAGTCAGTTAATACGAAACCAAGACTATAATTTCGTAGTGCGCGATAGGACTATTGCTAATGTAAATGAAACTAAGTAAAACGTTGAAAACCAAAAACCGACCCTTCTAATCCTATAACTTGCACTATTTGCACTATTTTTTTTTTTTTTTCAAATAATAATAGTATTCTTAATTTCTTCTCTCTTATTGACGTACCATATAAGACGACAGCTCATCAGCCGATAAGGAGGTAGATGCTACCAAGTTTCCTAAGCAAGGAAAGATTCTGCTGAAGATCTAAAAATTTAATTAGAAACAAATCTGAAAATAACATTGCTGGACCGTCAAAATAATTATATTGGAATAGCCCAGCGTGATAAGATGACGCTGTAAAAAGTTTTGACATTCTAACAACCGGTTTGAGCGTTCTACTTAATTATTTTGACGGTGCAAAATTTTCAGATCTATACCTAGCTTTAAATACTTCGGCAAAGCTATCCTTGCCGAGTATATTTGTGGGTAAATATATATTTGTTTCCGTGTATCAATTTTGGGACTCAATTTTGGACTCTTGTCCAATTATACGGCATAAAAGGCGGATTATCTTACGTCCGAAATTTAGGATCAATGTGGCTTACAGGTCGATAACCGTCACGGTTGTTTCCCTTTGTGAAGCGGCAGAATTCGGGGCGAGGAGAGGTCGCGGCTCGTAACTCATACGAAATCTCCGGTCGGTAACGTGATTTTTCTTCGTTAGGTATAGAATAAGAGAAAGAGACAGAGAGAGAGAGAGAGAGAGAGAGAGAGAAGGAGAAAGAAAAGTCGAAAAAGGAGGAGAGCACATGGGCGGCACTCTCGCGGGAGACGCGATCTCGCAGGATCGCTTCCCAGTATTTTGACCGTACCGTTTGGAGAACATTACTTTACTCACGAGCGGCAGGTGACACGCCGAATAGCCGACCACCATGATCGCGAACGACGCACGGCGAATTTTATTATCTCGTTCTGGCCCCGTTTCTTCGTGACCGCTCACATTTCACTGCCTCTCTCGGAGGAAAGTCGAGAAACCTTTCGTTCGGACAGCGAATTATGCTATATATAATCTTGCATGGTCGAAACGAAAGAGAAATGACGTCAAAATTCGAAACCTCTTTCATCCTAGATTTGATGAAATATTGACTGAATGCACTTAAACGCGTTATAACAGATGAAAAGTATGCGGAACTCTGTGAAGGTAGCCAAGTAGATGAAAATATCGATGCTGATAACACTGTTAAAAATCTTTTTTTCTTTTCATGGCACACATATTCCGAAGATTTTTCTTGCGCTAAACACAATGTCGTCAATGTCAGAATTTGTAGTAGCACATAATAATTCTTCATAATTTGGGGTCCATTTCATTCTAATTTACTTCCAATTCTGATGTACTACGCAAATTTCTACCAACGGCATAAACGTGTTTAATACGAAAACACTTTTGGGACGCACTGTGACATTTTGGAGAAAATTTGGATGAACGAGAAGCTTGTGACAAATGTAATTTATCCAGTGAATTGGCGGGTAGGGTAAATTTAGTAATACTCGTCAACAAGCTGCGTCGTATAGAATGTACGAAATTCTTTTATGTCAGGAGAATTTTAACAGTTAGTTAAACGAAGCCATGTTTTTCCAAACATCCTCGACACCTCTTCACCCCCTCCCCCCTTCCATAAAAAGGCTCAGATATAAAAATAGAGCGCGTGCACGTAAATGTAAGAATGGCAATTTGCGTGTCAGCCCGGCGACTCGACCACGAGTCGAGAGTACGCGAAGCTCGAAGAATCGAGATAACGAACGTCGCTGATTTCCCGCTCAGCGACGCAGTGGCGCACCGAGAATCGAGGCGAATGTAACGAGGTGACAAGTTGACGCGTGATACGTGCCAACGCGCCACTCGGACCACGTTCGTTGGTTCGTGCGTCTTTATTCGCGGGAAACGAGAAAGGGGATCGATCGATCGCGAGGCGAATGGAGAGCGCGGGTAGTATCGTGACCAACCGAAGCGAAGCGACGGCGACGCGACGTCGACGTCGACGTGTCTTCCGGGAGGCGTCGCGGTGGCGATTTCGCGCGTAGACCTCGGTTGGTTAATTTTCTTCCCCCGCACGCCCGCCCCCCGTACCTTCTTCTCCCGCCACGGTTTCCTATTAGTGATCACGAATGACTCGGTTATACGTATCCGAGACTCTATTTTCCCCTCTCCCGCACCCTCGTCGCCCCCCCCCCTCTTTCCCCGCGCAACAAAACTCATTAAAGCGTCTGTCCGTTTGTTCCGATATGTTAGCGCGGCTCGCACGTATGCGTCCGCGGTGGAAGTTGTAAACGAATTAACGATGTGTCGTGGCCGTGGCCTGGGCGCGCGATGCCATCGGTGGTGCACGCCGCACCACCGTCGCCGGCTGGTGGAATGCAATTCCGCGCACAATTAGCCGCCTAGGAAGCGACAGGTTCCCCGGCGATCGGTTTATGCCGCCGCGCTGCATGCCGTGGGCGGAAACTGTCTTGTATCGGGCCACGGTCGTTAAACTCGCGGCACAACGCAGCCCGGTATGTGTGTCGTAAATTGATATCGGTATAACCGGCTATTACCGGCGGTCGCCGTGAACTAATGTCTAACGATTAACGATGTTCGCTAAAATTATCTGTGCTCCTACCAATTCGGTACGCCTGACGCACTGCGTTGTATCGTGGACTTGTAGCGAGATGTACCGGAGCAAAATTTTTGGTGGATAAAAATTTCATTGGAAATATCACTCGATTCTTTTATCTGGGATTTCATCTTATCGGGGACTGTTTTACGCGGCAAGAGCGATTTTGCTCGAGTATGTAAAAATTTACCTAGATATACAGATCTGAAAATAATTTTGTTTTAATTATCAAAATAATTACGTGGCGTATAAACGATGCGCCAAAAAGTTTTGACATTCTAACATTGAACGATCCTACATAATTATTTTTTAGCAAAATCTCCTCTTTCGTATAAAACTGCTTCTTTTCATATAAAAAAAAACTTAATAGTAGAAGTAGTAAACCATATCGATTAACAGTCTTTACAATTATGATTGGAAAGCACAGAAGTTGCGCTGCAGCATTAGTCGCTGCGAAAATTGTGGAGCACGATTTTTATGTAATTTTTATAGAGAAATAGACTCGTGTACATGTAACGCAATATAATTAATGTCAAGGCTTTTTTTTAAACATTATTGGTTCCAATTGCAGCAATTTGACTGGGAGAACGTCAAAATTTTAGATCATGGGACAAATTTCCGAAAAAGAATTATTTCTCAAATGAGTCGCAAAAAAATAAAAGGGCAAAAAAAAACGATATAAATTTAATGAAGGATACTGAGTTGGATCGATGTTATTTTAACATACTTGACGACATACGCTAACTAAGCTTGTAACATTTCGAACATACTTGTTTATATCAATGACTTAACGATATATATTTTCTGACCTATAATATCAGTCCATTTCAAAACGTTTAACAATCAAGAGCTATTTTATTATACACGTTGACACAGTTTTTGATTTTGATTTGTGTGAACATAACTTCTCATTATTATTCAATTAATTATATTAATCATTTAATTATAAATTAGAATATATTAGAATAATCGTTGAAGAAATCTTCGATCGGATTGTCGTATTTTTTATGAAATTGTTTACTAAACTGGATTCTTGATAACAATCGAGGAATTAGTAAAACTTTTATAATTTGGACTTTCAAACTTCTGACTAGATACCTATTTCGATCCGTAATATCTAAACGAAGGAATAAATGTGTAAGATTAGCCTAGAGCGATAATTTTTATTACAAGTTCGTTGACTTTGTAAGGGGTCTATAAAAATAATATAAAAATGTTATTATGTATATAACAGAGGCAGACTTTGTAAGTTGAAACGTGAAAATTTTACAGCATTGTACTTATTTAATTAAAAACGAATTTTATTTTATGACTAACTTTAACTATAATTGCTCGTTTAAAAAAAAGCCTCGACATATTAATTAAATTTATGCAATTTTATTTTCAAGGTATTTTTAAAGAATATAAAATATTTTAATTATAATGAAGACTTTGCGCTAATATCTAATAGTATTTTGTTGTGTTAATGATATTCCTACTATAAAAGCATGATACTTTTTACGTTTCATCTATTAGACATTTTCGTGAAAATTCTATTTCGCCGAAACAACAACACATCGGTTTGCAGCCACCTAGAATTAGCATAAATCGGACGTTTCGGCAAATTGTAGATGATCTATGCGGTCGGGCGTGCTCTATTCTGCGAAGCATGTCCCCCATGTTTCGTAACGTCATGGGTGAGGAACAGGTGGACAGTTTTCGAAAATTATATAGATCAGGCAGGACTTCTGAAAATTGCCCGCCAATTCCACACTTCGCCGTTTTCATTATGGTGTCGTGACGGAGGTCAAAAAAAAGGAAGGAGGAAGATATCCAGGAAGGCGAAGAAGGCATTTCGGACAAATTACCGGCGGGACCGTTGCACAGCGGAGAGCCTGGGTTATGGCCCTCGTAGCTCCTAAGACCAATTATTCGGACAAACCTAATTATATCTGCCTCCACCTCTCTCGTCGTTCTTTTCCCCGCTCGCCTCATAAAAAGCGGACAGGTTGCTACGAAGTTTTCGATCTTGCACTCGGAAGCCGGGCAGATGTCGCGCGGCGTCTATAAACGTCTACATTTTACGCGTATACGCATGTCTAGAGATAATGGGATAATTAACAGTTTTAATAGCTTACATGGGACGCGCGGCGGCGGCGGCGCATTTACATAATCCAGTATATTTACAGTATGTTTTA
>NW_017305525.1:505092-506050 GCF_001594115.1 Trachymyrmex septentrionalis
GTGGGACGCGCGGCGGCGGCGCATTTACATAATCCAGTATATTTACAGTATGTTTTACAGGATACGCGAATCTCATTATCCCGTTTGCAAATTCATTTTATTCAAATTTTAGCGTTTTAGCAGATGCTAATATTGACGGTAGCCGTAATATCCGCAGCAGCTGATTGCGATTCGCAGCAGAGTCCAACGTTTGATCGGAACAAACAGGAGGATGCTGTGTTATACAAATAAAAAAACGGATGTGACTCTGATTATTTTGCTCGTCACATATCAAACGTCAAAGTTATAAACTGCGCGTTCGATGAAACTTGTCCGCCGCTGTGACAGTCATATCCATTTCAATCGGCGAAATTGAATCTATATCTGATTTTCTAAATAACAATTCTTTTATGCATTAAAATGAAACAATAGTGGCCCAACCCAAAAAATTTTAGTTTTATACAAAAGGGCAAAAACTGTTTTTCAACTTTACAGAAAATTATTATCTAATAATATCGGCAAAAAAGATATACTCTTAAACATGTATTAAATGTCACTTCATTATTTCACAACCCCTAGGAAACCTCTTTGAATCGTGACGATTTTGATGATCCTCTCTCGTGTATGAATTTAAATTACATATTTGATCATTAACAAAACAATATTTATTTAACATTTATATAACTCATTCATAATAATAATTCGAAAAATCCCACTTTTTAATTGTGTCGATCACTTTTTGAATAAGGGAGCAATATCAATCTTGCGATATTTATATTTATACAGTACACTTTTATTACATAGCTGTATTTTTTAAATTTGTTAAAACAGCTTTCCTCTTACACGAAAATAATCAGGGCATTGTTAAATTACGCGATTTGCTCAGTGAGCCTTTTACTTCTTCGAAGTGTATCTCAAAGTAATCCGTTCTCCCTTTTCTCCTCCTCTCCCACCCCCCCCCCCCCCCCCCCCCCCCCCC
>NW_017305525.1:506150-507010 GCF_001594115.1 Trachymyrmex septentrionalis
AGGAAAAGAAGCGGTTAACGAAATGAAGTTCGAACTTGTTGAAAGAACCGGCACGAGGAACGTCGGGCTCTCCGGGTCGCCAGCTTTAATTCGGACGGCTGACATATGGCAGCTTTCGGACGCGCTGCGGCCTGCGCACGACTGACGTTACGGCATAGCCGACGACAGGCGATCTGCGGTTTCTGTCATTTACCGATAATCACTCGGTGTATTCACCCTGGTGTGTACGCGCGCCGCCGAAACCCCTACCAATGCACCGTGGAGCGCGGTCACGTTCTAGCTTCCGGCCACGAAGGTAAGCGCTAAGCCTACCGACACCGCGTCGGTGCGCAATGGTCGTCAAATTGCTCCCGGTCGTCCCCGGAAAGATGACACGTGGCCGTGACTCGGTCTCGGTCGTTACTTTTATTACTATGGGTATTGCTTCCGGTCGAGGTCCCGGGGGACAGGCCGGCACGGAAGGCGACGAGTACGGCTTGGCGAGGAAGCGTTATCTATCATCGTCGTCTATCGTGAACAGGTGCTTGTAGATAGCGGAGCCCCCCCGAAAATAAGATTTCCATCCTTTCGTCGCGCGAATCGTAACAGTGCAATGCGCTATATTCCATTACCGTGAAAGCTCGGGAGCTCCTTTTAACGCCGAGAAACGAAGAGGGACAATTGGTCTCTACGATTCGGCAAACGGATTCGTTACGCAATGTACACCGTCACGTGTCACTTGCGTTACCATATTGTTATAGACAGGTGTGGACATCGATATTGTAGCGGAGAAAGCGTTGAGAGAAAGTAACGCGAGTAACGTTCGTTAGAAATTTATTTTCGGTTCTATAAATATTTATATATACATATATATATATATA
>NW_017305525.1:507405-513398 GCF_001594115.1 Trachymyrmex septentrionalis
GTGGTGCAATTTCTGCCTGCGACTCGGTCTCTCTCTTGTCTCGTGCACGACATCTCATACATTGCTGGTTTCGCCGGCGAACCCTTGAATAATTCACGGTAAAGTATCGCCGACTAGCTGGCTGGCTGGCTGGCTTGGCTGTTCTGGCTGTCAAGTCGCTATAGCACGGATCCGCGGTGCGCTTTTCATTTCCAGTCGGCTTAACGCTCGTGTCGCACGCGAAAACGACGGGACGACGAGGAAATTAAGGGCTCTCGAGGCCGTCACGACGAGAAAAACGAGGAGCTCGTCCTCTCTCTCGACTCGAGGGCGAGGACTGTCCAACCCTCGTTCCACGAGCACGAGGAACGATCTCTGACTCGACTAAGCGGATCCCTCAATGTGTTCTCCCTACGGTCGACACGACACCAGGTCGACGTTGCCAGCGGGATCACCCTTTCGTTCTTCCGCCTGTCTCTCCTCGGCGTCTTTATCCCTTCTTCTTTTATTTTTCCTTTTTGTTTTTAATTTCGACCAGCATTTAGCCAGCGATGGTAAACATTCGAGACACGCAAGCGAACGAACGTGTCGCCCGTCCCTCGCAGATTGCAAAGGGGTTCGATCCACCCTAACGTTTCGCTTTTTCATAATAAAATCGTCATACGGTGCCCCTGATTGGCTGGAATCGCTCGAAGGGTCCCACAATGTACCGGAGGCTTGTCCACACCGATATTCGAGGGGCGAGGGTGAGAAAGAGATACGAAATGTAAGAGAAAAAGAGAGAGGATAAGGGTAAAAACGGTAGAGAGAGAGAGAGAGAGAGAGAGAAGGGGAGAGAAAACGCGACATTGGCTCTCTCCTGTCTTATGCTCGGAGGCTGTCGTTGTGTAAATAGGGCACAACCAAGAGACACACGCCCCACGCATTGTGTGTGCCCTCTCGTCTGAAGGGGCACCCTTCTATCCCCTTTGACAAAGGGTTGTCCCGGTCTCGCGCGGTCGCTTTAAAACTGAGTTTTTTATTCAGCCGACAGGAAAGCGGCCATCATAGGCGCTGCCACATTCCCTGTCCTTCACCCTTTTTTTTTTGCGAACGCATGCGAGTACGATGGCATTCTCTCCCTGACGACCTTCTATTTTGTTCGCTATATCCGTAAATAATTGATAGGAAAATTTATTTTCAATCTGTGAAAGTAATCTCTAATTTATGGCGAATACTGTGAACGTTACACTGTTAAAAATAAAATGTTAATTTTAACGTGGATTTTCTGACACAGGCGAAAATATTCAAATTAACATTCTGTACAAAAATGTTAAAATGTTGAATTAATATTTTTTTTTATTAATATTTATATTTTTTGTACAGAAATGTGTTAATTTTAATATTTTTGCATCTCCCAGAAAGTCTACTATATGTCTTTAAGTAAAAATTAATATTTTATTTTTAACAGTGTAATTTTTTAATCTAATGTTAAGAATAATTAATTAATGTCCGTTTCTATTAATGTACACGGATTAATTTTAATCTCAGTTTAACTTATTCTCCATCTTTTTCTAATTCTAAGGATTTGATTAAAAAATAATATTATTATTAATAATTAAGTTAGAAATAAGACCGTTCTATGAATAAATCGATTGAATAAGAAAAAGTACCAACTACGGTTAAAGTTAGATGTGTTGAAATAATAATTTTATATGTAATTTATTTTTTATTATTGCCACATGCCTTTGTGGTCGAATTGGGAAAGAATCGCGCATGATTCGAGAGATCCAAATTCGAATTCTGGTTGAGATAATATTTTCGCAATAATAGTTCTTCAAATCGATGATCAAATTTAATTTGTGAGATTATTATTATTGTTATTTCAGTTTTAATGTGTTGCAAGTCCGAAAATAATCAGCGTGCAGTCTCATATATATATGTATATATATATGAAGTAAGTGAATTTAAAAAATAACATTACATATAGAATTATTATTCCAATATCTAATTTTGATCGCAGTTACCGCTTTTTCTTATTTAGTTAATATCATTATATATATTGCTCTTTATTTTTGTTAAAAGTGTTATCCATTCTTATGCCTGTTTCCAGCAATGTAGATTTAACTATAACCTCGATTCAACCTATTCTTTATTTATCTAATTCTAAGAAAAGGTTGAATATATCGAGATTAAAGTTAATCTAGATTACTGAAAACTGACATAAGAATGGACTATACATTGAACAAGGATAAACAAAAAATAACAATATTGTTCTTCAATCAAATACTTGTATCGACAAGATCGTCCTAAATCTCTCTCGTAGCTTGCCTAATATTCTGCCCACGGGATTCGTCGTTACCGAACAAAGAGGGATTCCGTTTTAGTCATCGTCAGGGCAGAAGAATGGCCAAAATCGCCATCATCGTGGGACGTACGCACGACCACGTGGGGGGATGATCCGGGGGAAAGGCGGGGGACGGGAATAAGCTTGGAAAGGGCGCTAAGTACACAGATGCACGCGTGCACGTCCTACGGAAGGTACTTACCGCCCCGCACGTACGAGTGATTAGCGATATTTTATTTCGCATGGGAAACCGGACAGATGAGAACTAGTTGAGTGGGAGCTCAGCTCTTTTTCATTAGGGCAAGTCCCGTCTCCAAACCTCGTCTCTAAACCACCCCTGTCCACAATATTTCCCCCCCCCCTCTCTCTCTCGTTCTACTCCCCGACTCTCTCCCTTCCTCTTGCCTACGGCTTTTGCAACGTCCCCCGATGCTGTCACGATGGCGTTACATCCAATATCCTCCGGCTCGGTCGAACGATTCCAAAATGGACAGGTCTCTCATCGAGAGAACGGCAAGAAATTGAAGCCGCACGCAGGGATTTATCGATTGTAAATCAGCGCGACGTTTACAGCTCTAACGATTCGGTCATCATTGTTTCCGCGACGTTTATTGAAGTAGCGCGATCTGCACTCGCAGTTAATTGGAGCTTTAATGAACTCTCTAATGACCGCTAGTTACTTCTTTCGAGTAATACGAGTACAAAGATTGTGTATATCGTAGTGCTTCATGAAGTATAAGTGCTCATATAAATGGACGTTTCTCGATTTGTTGATATTAAACAATATTTTTATTGATACAAATGTCAATTAGATTTTGCGATTAGAAATTACAAAAGATTTTAGAAACTTCGAGGAAATATTAACGTTTTGAATATAATCACACGTTACATAAATATTATTTTTTGAAACTATATTCTGTCTTTTTTTATTACATATTATGAAAGAACGATCTTACTCTTAAAAATTTAACTAGATACAATTTTGAAAATAATTCTGGATCGTCAAAATATATAATTATGTCGAGAAAAGTATTGTTCTTTTGTGCTTGAACTCTCTACGTAATTATTTTGATGATCTGAACAAAATTATTTTGAGATTTGTTTATCTAGCTAAATTTTTGGATATTTCAGCAAAATCGTTCTTTCCATGATTTAGCACTAAAAATAAAAAAAAAAAAAAGAAGTAAAAGATGGATTCTATTTTAACAATTTTCATAGCATATAACTAGCACTCGATTATCGCGACATCATACAAACAAATTTGTAGTAAATTCGAAGTTCTTTATATCCTAAAAAATCTGAGATTCATTTTGGAACGTGACATCTGCCCTGTTATTATCTAACCGTACGACTGTATCTCATCTTCGGGGAATTGTAGCGAATTGTTTCTTTCGAACGGAGACGTGTGTCGACCGTTTTCACGTACACGACCAACACAAAAGCGTTAGGTTGAAGGAAACAATCACGGAACGCTTTCGTTAGCTGAAACGAACAAACGGACGAGCGGAGAGGCAGAGAGACTTTAATATCAGGAATCAGGATCCGCCATTTCTCTCTACCGGGCGTGGAATCCCTCGTAAGGATATTTGTATACACACGCACACGTGTACAACCGTGTACGTGTATACAGAGGGCATGGAAGTTGGCAAACCCGTCCTTGTTAGCAGCTGCGTAGCATCCCCCGCCCGTTACACAATACCCTCGCGCTCCCTCGAAAAACGATGGGTGGATTAATGACGTCACGGGCAACAAGGAACGCACCTGGCTACTGTCCAGGATCCACCAATCCGCGACGTCTTTCGACCTCCACGCGCCATCCGAGAGCAGATAGGATAAACCATTGCGATATGCTATTTCTAGAA
This sequence comes from Trachymyrmex septentrionalis, assembly GCF_001594115.1. Lineage (NCBI taxonomy): Eukaryota > Metazoa > Arthropoda > Insecta > Hymenoptera > Formicidae > Trachymyrmex > Trachymyrmex septentrionalis. The sequence continues at coordinate 511,573 of NW_017305525.1, forward strand.
TGAAGAATTAAGACGCCCACTCGTTATCGATCCTGAATAATTCCGAGAAAATTAATAGGATATCTAGCATAAACTGATTTGACGTGATATGACGTGATATTCTAATCGATAAAAGCTTCCTTGAAAAAGAAACAAATATTTCTATCAAAAATTATTACAAGAGTATCGATGGTAGATGAATTAGAAAACTCGAATCCTTTCGATATTTCCGCTCACAAAGTCACTTTTAAAATGAAAAAGAAATAAAATAAACAAAATAAATGGCGAAAAAGAGTCGTCGCATAATATGTTATATATAATTAAAGGTAACAGTCAAAGATACATAAATAAAATAAAAAGTACAACGGCGTATATTAAAATATAAAAAACAAACAAGTTTCGGCTGCTGGATTGAGCCCTCCTCAGATGTAAAAAGAATATAATATAAAAGACATAAAAGAACATAAAAGAATACAACAGAAAAAGATAATAATAAATCGTTAACATTCAGTGACGCAACATTTTTCGCCATTTATTTTGTTTATTTTGTTTAAAACATTAATTTACAAATAATAATTACGGCAAAATCTACGCATTGATTATCTCTTTTATTTATATTCCAAATTATAATATTGATATACTAGATAAGCTCATTTATTAAGATAACGATCAGAGAAGTTACTAGGCTTTACAGATCTCTTTTTCGCCATTTATTTTTGTTTATTTTGTTTACAGATCTAATATAAGCAAAATAAATAGTAAATAAATGTGACAATAGATCACCACTATATAACACATATTAACAAATCTTACTCTTTTACTTGACACTTAGAATTATAAAGTAACAGCGGAAGTACCAAGGGAGTACTCTTTAGATTTTTTTTATAGATATTTTTTAGACATTTATGTCGGTCGAAGAGACTATCGAATGATACTAACTCAAAAATGGGCCTCGAAACCGAAGGTTCTTGTAGGACTAAAAGCACGAGAAATTGATACCAGTTGAACCCGCACGCCAAGTCGGTTCTTTTCTTGTATTATTGTCACGACTCGCGGAGTCTCCTCGGGGAAGACTAGGACTTGTAGAAGTTCCACGACACGTTTATGAATTTATAGCGCCCTTTGTGCCCAGCCCAACCCGGTAATCCAACGGACAGGTACCTACCGTTTATTGGGCTCTTTGTTATTATACGTCGTAAAGAGAGATGGCGAGGGCGTGAGGAGGAAGAGTTTTCCGTGCTGAAAAGGCGGCACCCCTTTTTCCTCATAATTAAGACGCGAGCCGAATAGCTGGAAGAAAAGAGAGAGAAAAGGACAGAAGAAGGAGAGAGAGAGAGAGAGAGAGAGAGAGAGAGAGAGAGAGAGAGAGAGGGAGAGAATCTTTAGAAACTTTTCAGTCGAAAAGATGGATGCAGGAAGGGGAAAGAGTTGCGCTGATGATGCATAAATTAGGTGGGCTAATGGGCCGAGGTCGTCGCTGGAGATACCGTCTGAGAAAAGACCGGGGAAAATATTAATGCTCCGGGCTCTGACTAGCTGGTTGGCTGGCTCGTCTGCGGACGTCCGCACATTTTCGGGGGGCGGACGCTCGTAATTACACTCCTTCGTGCTCTCTTTTTCCTCGATCGGCTACCGCCATCAGCGGAATCGTCGTCGGGAGACCCATAGAATTACGGTAATAATCTCTTTGGAAAACTTGCGACTTCGATTTTCGCCAAATCACGAAATTCTCGAACTTTTTGGAAAAAAAATGGACTATGGTATTCAAAACAATTGTACATATATATATATATATGTCGTATAAATCATTATTAAGAAATTGTTATTAAAAAAACATCTAATCCTTT
>NW_017305525.1:513611-515480 GCF_001594115.1 Trachymyrmex septentrionalis
CCCCTCGGACCTCTCTTTCACCCTCGCGCATTTCTTACGTCCATATTTACATCGTTCCGATAGGAATAAAACATGGAACGCGAACCCCGCAGCGACTGGCGGTGATATATCCAACGTAATCACGACCGTACCAAGATTCAAGTCTGGTAGCCATCGTCCTACGAGATCACGTACACGCTCGAGTATGAGATGAGCGCCGAGAAAGGTCTACGAAGGTACTGCGAGCAATAATTCTGCGCCGCCACCCCGCGCCACCCTTGGACCCCCTCGTTGGGTAGCCAAGCGCCGATCTGACGCCGAACAACACCCCCGCCTCGGAAACGCTTCGTCAATCACTCACGGCGCTGCTCCTTGTTCCTTCATACCGATTTACGAACGAATATTACGTGTCCGTCAATACACGGTGCTGAGTAAATACCGTACGGACCGCCGATGTCAAGTGCTATAAGTTAACAAGCGAAATATTGATAAGATAGTAATCGAATAATATTGAACTAAGTGAGCATAATAAAACTTATTAACAGATATTACTAATTATCGATGTCATATTCATACAAACTGTGATATTTATACGTAAAATATTTATTACAGGTTTTTTTTTTATTATTTAACTTTATAATAGATTGTATTCTTTATTGACTCTCTCCTTTTTTAACGTAAACTCGGAACGCGAAATTATAGTTATTCTTATTCTCGGCCATCAGCACATACAGAAAAAAATACATATTGTATTTAATATTAAATATTTTATAAAGGGCAGTGAGCCAGGCACGAAGTTAGTGCTTTTCTATAAAAAACAAACAAGTAAGTTTCTTCAACCGTTTTGGTTTTCACAAAACCACTCTTTCAGTGGATAAATCAGTTTTACAAATTAATTATAAATAATCAAATTTAATCGTCAATCGAACGCCATAAGAAGAAAGTCGCATGCACAATCAAAGTATGGATAACGTATGTACATGAAATTCAGTCGTCAATCTGAAGGAATGTCTCAAGCTGTACGGCCAAGATTGGAACGGAAATGATATTTATCAAGGATTTTATAAAGGAAAATAAGTATAACTATTGTCCATTAAGTAAGACTGTAGAAAGAATAATGCCTGATTCATTGTCCTTTGCATATTTATGTTTAACTTTTAATTTACTGTGCCATTTACATTCTTATTATTATATTAATTACTTATGAATTTCAAAAGTATTTATCTATATATCCGCAGATTACAAGTTAAAAATTTATTTGAAATATGTTCTTGTAAATTCTAGTAAATTTAATACTTCGATCAAGATTAAAACAAATTCAAAATTTGCTTATTACGTAAGATCACTTTTTTAATAAAATTTTATAATAATCTTAAAAAGATATAAACTTTTATTTTTGATACATAACAATGAGTTTTCTAAAATCTGTAACAAGTATATTTTAAGTTTATTATTAAGAAAATATTTCTGTCACAGACAATCGTTACTTAAAAGAAGAAAAGTAAACTCAGTATCATACTTTATTTATCAATAGAATGATATTTATACTTTTTTTTAGCAGTAGAATATTTTTTTTGTATGCAGCAGAGGTCTCTCGTTACGATAAACTGTCAAGCCTCTCTCGAGCCTCTATATAAAAAAAAGTGATCCATAAGTGAAAGCAAAATTAATTAAACGCCCTTGTGTCGAGCATCGGTATGATATCGCTCATAAAATAAATACGGCGGCCGAGCCGAGTTGACGAGTGAACGTGACGTGATGCATCGTGAAAGGCGAAAAATTTTTTCCAATAATGGCATCGGGTCTGCCAATCAGAGACGGGATGTATACCGATCGCGGAACAGAAAACCGCGCGGCCGATATCGGCACGAATGTATATATATATATATA
>NW_017305525.1:515538-526411 GCF_001594115.1 Trachymyrmex septentrionalis
ATATATATATATACACACGTATAGCAATAATGATACATATACACATATGTATATACATACGCGTGCGCGCTCTCTTGGTCCTTAGATCCGCGTCTCTCTGCGCCCCGTAATTACCAGGGTCGGCCTTCACCGCGGCAATTTGTCAAGGCTGTAATAATCCTGGCGGACCTATGGCATTGTATACATATCGGCAGATGCCTCCCACCGGACCAGATAACATCGCGCCGGGCCGCTCGCCCGGCCTGCATCGGCCGAGGCCCATTCTCTCTTCTGGGGTACCATCACCGAGGTCCCATGAAAACCATCCATTTCGAGTCCACGGCTCGCTATCATCGGTTTGGTTTTGACGCCCGTCTCAAATTAAAGCGAATCGACACGCGGATGGATGGATACGCTGATATATACCGGGCGGTATACAAATACTTCTTCTTTCCCTCTATCTTTATCGTACTTTTTTTTTTCTCACCCTCTTCGTTCTTCTTTTCTCACCAGAGATACGAGCATGGAGAGAATGATACGTTCTCACCTGTGTGACCGCTGTACTATGTAACACGAGAGAGAGAGAGAGAGAGAGAGAGAGAGAGAGAGAGAGAGAGAGAGAGAGAGAGAGAGAGAAATTGCCGTACTGTAATTTATACGACTGACCCTCGTTACATCGCGATCCGTCATTCGCGATTATGAGAAAACGATACTTCGCGAACTTTTAGCGACTGCGAAGGTGAGGAGGAAAGAAAGAAGGGAACAGGGTATTTATTATGAACTGCGAGGCTAGATTCCGGAGAAGGGAGAGGTCCCGAGAAAACACGGAAGCATCTCTGCACAGATAACAAACGATGAGAAGCGTGATTAATACCGCAAGGTACGATACTTTGTTGTATAATATGTATCTTGAAGAAAGAGTATAACTGATCCTTTACTCTCTCGGTATACACAAGCACGGATACGTAGACGAGTTATTTTGAAAATTGAACAAAGCGTCCTTTACAGAGTGACAAAGAAGTTTGGCCACAGAGTGTTTATTAAATCTTTAGTAACATTTAAAAAAAAAAAGCTCTGGAGCGTAGATTAGGTTATACCTTATTAAATACCGAAAATTATAATTAACATTCGAAATGACCATCTTTAGCCTTGATGCAAATTTTAAGCTTTCGAGAATGCATCAATGATAGCCACACATCTTTTCTCGGATAAATTCTCTCAGACTGTCAATACCAACGGTCGTCAGTTCATCGACCGATGAAAATCTTTTGATGGAGAATTTTTTTGGATTTAATAAGATGAAACACTATATACATTCTAGAGTTTGTTTGTTTTTTTTTTTTTTATATACGTTACAATCCAAGTAGCAAACCGATGTTATTTGTTACTTCGATATCAAAATGAGATTAAAGACGTTATTTTGACGTTGAAGTTGATGAAAAATAACGTCAACTTGTGTGCGATTTGACAAACTTTTTTGTCACTCTGTATATCAATCCATATATTTGTATATCTAGAAAGAAATTGTTCACTCCTGATCGAACAACTATACAACGAAGTTTCATGCCGGCGTGTTAAAGAGAAAATTATTTCCAGTAATCAATAGCACGAATCAAACCTGCAAGACTCCGTTGGGCGTTGCACCGGCATCGGCGCGATGTGTAGCGTGCTTATAAACGTCGGAGGTTTTTTTTTTTCGAAGCGCGTAAGACGTTAAGTGCGCATAATGAGTTCGCCTTCGCGAGATCGCCCGTGCGAGATCTCGCCGGTGTTTCTCTCAACGGCGGAGAGACCTAAACGATTTTCCATTTCAACCCGTCGGGGCCTTTCCCAGTGCGCGAGATCGAAGCGAGAGGAAGAGACCCAGGCCACGAAAAAACGATGCGTACGGAACGGAGTAAGAGGAGGAAAAAGGGGAAGGGGAAGATCGCTCGACGTGCTGCACACAACGTGACTAGCTACATCTCTTCTCCCTTCCTGTATCTTTTCTTTGTGTTTTTTTCTTTCTCTTCCCCTCCCCCCCCCTCTCTCTCTCTCTCTCTTTGTATACGAGGCGCTTCTAGCTGGATCTCGGTTAATGGTGCATGGCAGTTGCAGGGGCCAGTAACGTCAGGTCGGTGCAACAGAGTGCGAGCATCCAGCTATCTTGATGAGATCTTGTTTTCCGTGGGATCCCCCGCGGTGAGCTACGATTCGTTCCCCGTGTTGCGCGTTCCCGTTCCATCGCCGGAAAATCACCGATGACTGCGTACAGCACGATGTCGGCGTGCAACACGTCGGCAACGACGAATGACAGGAAACGATCGCGGTGCATGCGAACGCGATCAACAAGAACATAGAAAGAACGGGGGGGGGGAGGGAGAGGGGGAGAGAGAGAGAGAGAGAGAGCAGAAATGCAGCTTTAATTACGCGCGCTGTGGCGCATCAGTCGTTTGCGCTTTACGCCCGCGCGGCTTGCCTTAATTAATAATACAATTAACACGCGCCACGATCGCCGGGCCATTCCGTTTGAAAGTGAAAGTCCCCATCGCGTGTCTACTTTAAATTGTCGGGAATTTAAGCGAGAGATTCGATCTCCGCGTCTAACTCTGTGCACCCAATTAGATTCTCTTATTTCGAAACGCGACGTGCGTCGCGTTTTTCATTGCCGCAGTACAACCTCCTTTCGCGCGAAACCATTCGTGCTTTTTCGCAAAAGCCGCCTAAGCGTATCGCTAATTGTAAGATACCAAGATGTTCGCTTATTATCTTTCAGAAACTGATGTAAATTGAAAATGCACGAATCTCCTAAGTATTTTCTTGAAATGAAATTATTAGGCCTCCGTGACACTTGATTTTCCAGTGCCTGAAAGAAAAACTTTTCGGTAAATGTCGTGTCTCGGGAAGACTTTATTCAAGAATGCACTCAGAAAACACTCTAATCGACGTTTCGAAGGGACGCAGGCACGATTATGTGTCCCACTTGATTATACCCATATTGTCCTACCAGGGGAACAACCAGTTTCTTCTTTTCTTCAATAGCAAAGGGTTCGTTCGTGCCCGTGTGGGCATCCTTTGCGGAAGATGTTACCGAATGGTAGAAAAATCTCCCGGTTCTCGCATTCAACCCTAAAAACGGTCATCCGACAAAAAAAAAAATGGGGAGAGATTTTTATTACGTCCTAATTGGGATGACAGAGACGTCAATGGCGGTCACGATCAAAGGGGACCGTAAACGTTGGTTACGGGTGTAAACTACGTATTTTAGTGTCACCGGGGCTTTTTCTAGGCTCCATAAGATACGTTGTTTATGGGGTTGTGTAACCCGCCCTCGTAAAGTAAAGGCGCGCATTAATAAATGAAGCGATTACACGCTGCGCGGCCGGCGTTACCTGTCCACTTTGCGAAATCAATTCCGCGCTTTTTTCTCTGCGCCACCCGATACGGCCGTCAGCGCGCGGTAATGAAACAGAAATGCGCGACGTTATTTATGCTGTTGCCACCTCGACGGAATTGACACTCGCGCGGCTTGTGCAAACATTTACGTTAATAAATTAACAAACTAAAAACCAGGTTGCAGCAATATTTTCTTATCCAATCGCAACAGCAAATTGATTCTGCATACGTTACTGCTCAGAGTTATTTATGTGTATGGTATATATATATATATATATCTTAAGCTATTAAAAACATATCTTTATCGAAATATCCTGCTTTCCATTAGAGGAAAATTGTCACAAAGCTCAGGATATTATTAAAAATTTTAATCAAATTGAATATCGAGAGATATAATATGTGATTTTCGTGATTTTAGCGATTCGATTTAATAAATAAATAAATCTGTCAACACAAATGAAACCTAACCGGCCACATTAGCGTTAAATGGTTTAAACTTTTTAGAGGACGAAAATCTATTTTTTAAATCTTACAATTTTTGCTTGAGTAAATCAACTTGAGCGAAATCAACTTGAAATCAAATTAATGTAAAGATATGTGTTTAATATAAATATACAATAAAAATAGGTATTAAATCATGAAATTTTCAATACACTTTATTATGCTATTTAATAAAATATGTAATTTGTGATTCAAAGTAGAGTTACACTTCACTTTTACACTTACGTAAAGACGTAAATTAGATCAGTGTACAATAATTTCAACATAGATGCCAATGCACAGTGCTAGTTCGCTATAAAGTTATTATAATTAATATGATACCAGTCACGATTTCGGTGAGACAGTCTTGCTTTCGGGATACTAGTCTCACAGTAAACACGTTCAACGTCCCGATTTTTAGCAAAAAGCACTAAAAAAGGTCCAAATGAGAAATTATTTTATAACTTTTGTCAAATTGTAAAATCATAGAATATATATTATCGCATCTAGGAAGCAGAAATTGAATGAGTTTTCTCCACAATGAACGAAGGACTTTCTATCTATTTCTTAAGAATTTCACTTTCTTTATTAAAACAGATAATTTCGAATGATAAAAAATAATTGTATTATTTTGTTTAAATAAATCATTATTATCGTATTTCTTCATAATTCATCACAATTCATTATTTCATTATATTTTTTAGCTCAAAAAGAGTATATATGACGATGTTTTTCGCCACTGTAGCGCATGACTTTACCGTTCTGTAAAAATTCAAGATTTCATTCGAGGAACACCACATTTTCCCGCGTTCCTCTGAGAAATATTTTCCGGACATTCCGATTCTCCGCAATGTTCTTTGTTTACCGCAACGTTAATGGAAAGAGGAATATCATTAGATGATATAATTATCAATACATCAGCGCTATTATTACTGATACACCCGTTACTTCGTTTTTTGTATCGCTCTGTGCAGGTGCCAGCGTACACCAGGAATACTAATAAGATCGTTTACATCATACTCAGCTTCGTATTGTTGCGCGGAGTGTGTGATCAGCTGAGATTAAGCTCGATAATTAGATATACTCGAGAGATCGGATCGCGAAGTAATTACAATAACTGCGTCTCGGCCTTAATTAATCTTGATGAAAATTCTCTTATCGCCGCTATCGCCGCCGCTGTCAGCACACCGATCTGCGCAACCCGCGGGTATATCTTTTACAGCGCGACACACCGTTATTTCAGTAATATTACACGCGCTCGATAATAGACGCGTTCTATATTTAACGTACAGCTATATCGCCCATTGTTAGATCGCATCGGAAAAAAAAAAAAAACATGCACTCAACTCTTCTCGCATTAGATGCATTAAAAAAAAAATTGAATAACAGAACGCTAACGTTCCTCTTCGATTTAGAAAGTTCCTTTTGAGAGACACATATATTTCGTCGTGAACGAGTTCGCCGGAGAAAAATCAGTCCTACGGGAGGGGGAGGGGGGGGACGCTATATATTTCTCGAGGCGACGTTTTATACGATCGTAAAGGATCAGCAGCGACTAACCCCGCTGTTGTCGCAAGCCGACGTGAACGGGCGAGAGTATTCTCTTCCTTGTAATTAGAAATTTATGCACTAGTTTGCGGACATGTTATTCAAATGTGACACCGCCACTTGGGCCGGGTCCGAGTCGCATATTCCGCTCCGCAATAATATGCGATATTTATGATCGCGACGATGTACGCTATTAATTATCACCCTAACGGGGCACGGAGGACAAGCGCGACTACGTGTTACACGATTAAAAATCGACCTTTCCGATTATGTCCCTCCGTTGCCGCGTCGGGGATTGTTCCGTATCCGGGGGATAAATTCTCCTGACTGAAGACACGGCACCTAGTTCTCGTCGTGATACATTCTTACAATTAGTTATAACGGCAACATGCATTGTGAAAGAAAAATTGATTGCAATTTATAATTCATAATTATTTTTGTGTGGCGTCAACTACACATATTTTTGGTAGGACTATAAATATTATTATTATTATTATAAAGCAATAATAAGGATGGAGCTTCTAATCATAATTATTTATTGTTATAGTCATAACATATTGTTATAGTCATAATTATCATATAATTATAGATACAAGTATCGAACACTTTTAATTCTCAGCACGAATTACTATATAAATTACCGTCGCATGGGAAACTTCTCGTTGTCGAATTTTAATTTCTTGATACATGTATATAACGTAAAGAAAAAAATACATATCAAAATGAAAGGAATTTTTATCTGAACTAATAAATAATTCGATTTCAAGATTCAATTCAACGTTCGAATTCCCGACAAATTTCAAACAGTTTGCAGTTCTTAAAAATATTTCAATTTAACATCGAACATATCAAATTCTCCCGCGTCTCAATCCTAATGTCCCATCACGCGGTTGGATCGACGGGTAAGATACGGCGAACTAAAGAGATTGGCCAGCCAAAGAGAAACGAAGAAGCTTCTCGTTTACGATCGATCTCACTCCTGTCGCGCGAGAAACTCGCCCGCGAAAGGAACGCGGGACGCCGAGATCACCGGCGGGGCAGCTGCCGGGATCGTAAAATCTAATCAAGAGTCCCACGCGAGCGCGTCTCGATCTTTCAGAGTCGTGTCTTTTAATAAACCCCGGGATCTCTCCGAGATAGCGAGACCGGGGCGCCGGCGAGACAACGGGGGGTGTTCCGGCGTGGTATAGGAGGAAGAGTGAAAAACACCGGCGAGAGAGAGGGAGAGAGAGAGAGAGTGAGTTAGCCACCCTCGGTATCCTCGATTCTTTCTCTTTCGGCAACCCCCATCGAGAGAACTAACTTCTTGACACCGGGTCGACCGGGGAGACCGGATAACGATCCCGGACTGACGTATGCGTGCCGCGCGAGCGTTTGTTACGCGGCGCGATTAACGACGCGAGCTTTCATTACGTCGGCGGTCTGACGTAGATTTCATTAACGCGATTTACAAGAGCGCCAAATAGCGCGCAGCGCTTTCGTGGAAGAAACGAGGAACGGGGAGAAAGAACTTTCTAAGGGAATATAAAATGAGGTAATTTTAACTTTTGAATTTATGAAAATGCTTCTCAATTAAATCGTTGCCTTCCTCCGCGAACATTTAATGGAGGCGAGGAGAAGTAATTTCTTGATTTTTGCGACGAGATAATCTTACAATGAACTCCTTTATGCTTACATGGGGGGGGGGGGAAAAAAAAACGGTTAAGCTGAAGTATCGAAAAATTTAGCTACATACAGATCTGAAAATAATTTTGTTTGGACTATTAAAATAATTATGTATAAGGACGCTCAAATTTATGGCTATAGAATATTAAAACTTTTGCACCATTGCCATCAACGTTTATGTGTTCTACTAATTATTTTGATAGTCCAAATTAAATTTATTCTCAGATCTGCACTGAGAAAAATGGTTGGATTAAATAGTTCTAGTGGAGAGTGGACGAATCAGAATTTTTTAGTTAAATTTATAAAAATTCTAGTTGAGTTGGCCAGAATTCTGATTGATATATATAAATGTTCTGGTGAAAATAGAAATTACCAAAAATATTGTATCAGAATTCCGGTTATCTCCAATAGATAATTCCGATTTTAATCAGAAAATTCTCATCCGTCTATTTTCAACCAGATATTTTTTGCAGTGTATATATCCAGCTAAATTTTTAGATACTTTAGCAAATCAGCCACTCAAAAAAAAGTGTGATCTCGCAACGGAAGTGATCTAAGGACGTGAAATATTATAGCTAAAATAGATAAATTTCTAGCAAGTACTGCGATACGTATTGCATCTAATCATATAGATGACAGAGATAAAATTTAAATTTGCGCTATAAACTCTATACGTAATGATATATAATTTTCTATACAATCTCGGATACAATAAAAACACAGCTACATTTCTCGCTGGAGCAGCAGAATATTTTTTCGCTGCTCTTCCCGCGTATGAAAAGCCACCTTTGATAGACGAATCGTTTTTTTTTTTTGCGACTCAAGAATCTGTGCACCTTGCGTAAACACGCTGCCTTACCGCGAAACACCGTGCAAATCACCGTGTTTTTCTCACCTCGCGCAGGAAAAGGTAACGATCCTCTCGTTCTCGGGGCACACCTCGCCGTGAAATCGGAACGTTAACATTCGAAGCGCCGGCGCGGCGCGGCGTGTGGGCAGGGTGTTTCCCTTGCATACGACGCCGATATATACGATATCGCATCTAAATCAGCCTTTCTATCTCGCAGCGACGGCCGATAATGGTCGAGCGAACCGCGGCAGCGCGCGGCCCGTTGATGGTTATGGAAACGCGCTTCCCCCTCCCCCTCCCCCCCCTCGCGTTCGCAACTTTTTCTCCTCGCCTTTCGCGCATTGTCGATCCATCGGATAGGGGAGAGAGATATCCGAACGTTGTCTTCGAGAGATCCGGTCTTTCGACCTTTTTCTTCGCGCGTTCCCACGCGCGAGATCGCGCCCGAGAGAGAGAAAAAGAGGGAGAGAGAGAGAAGAGAGCGATTTCGCCGCGTCCCGTTGAAATGCATTGTCCATTCGAAAATCGCACGGAGGGCGGCGATACACATCGTCGGCGGTCGTGGCATGGGTGTATCGACGCCGGGTATCGACGGCGAAGAAGTCGACGGAGTGGCGAGTGTTGAGCGTTGAAGGAAGGAGATCGGTATCTTCACGCTGCGTGGCCGCGTGTTGCGAGAGATGGAACGTCGACGGCTTGACAAATTGCCCCCTGATTCGCGTTTTCGCTAAAATCAATCACTCCGCCGTTAGCGTGTCACCTTTGCACTCGACGGCGCGCCGTAATTGCCGGATTCTCCGCCGTAATTGCGACCGCACGCTGCATCATCAGCGCAAAACTTCGCGATGACGCGCCCTTTAGTCTAGGCCTTCGGCTGAAAGTCGCTCAGCGATCGATCGATCCTTTGCGCTGGTCAATAAAATGTCAATATACATTTTTTAACATAAACTTCCGAGATAGATTGATTAATTTTTATACATGAAAAGATTTCGCTCAAGTGGATATAAAATAATTTAGCTGGACTTACTTTCGTTAATTATTTCATTAAATAATTTTGTTGAGACGTTGAAATAATTATACAAAACTATTCAATTCATAATGTCCATAAATTGAGTTATTTTTAATTATTTCTATAAGTCGTCACCGCTCCTACTCAATATGTCGTTAATTTAACTAAAACAATGAAATTAAACAATTTAACTCGAGAAAATGTTATTAAATTTGACTCAAATTTCATTTACTAAGGATATGTTAATATGGATGTTGTTTACTTTGAAAATAACAAGAAATGGGTTAATTTACATTTTGACATACATGGAAGATAAAAATAACAAAGTGTTATTTAATTCAAGGAATTGGGTTGCAATTGCTCTTTTAATATCTAACAGTGTATTGGGTTACGCTCAAACTGATTGCACAATGTGAAAACTTTTTACAGCATTGCTGTATCATGTTCGAAGTTTCTATCTAATCATTTTGATAGTCCAACAAAATTATGTAAAGCTAAATATGTATCTAGCTAAAATTTCTAACTTCAGGAAGAATCGTTCTTTGTACAACTGTAATGTGTATCGATATTATTCGTATTGGCTATAATTACTTGAGTGACAGAAAAGATATCTGTTACAGCTTTGGCAAAAATTAGATATCGGTTTCATCACGATCAGTTTGAACAGGGTGAAATATGTATAATAATTCCGATCGAAATTTATTCCGTTTTCCCTAGAAAAGCCAATAGAAATCTAGGGAATAATTGAATAATTCCGATCGGAATCCATTTGAAATTGTTCTATGATGATGCCAAGTTCAACGTTCGTAAAACTGTTCCTCGATTCCTCTTTTACACTTCCTCAATTACACTTTCTATTATATACTTATAACTTTATATTCCGTATAATATGAAAAATATTTATAAAATCTAGAAATATTCCTATAAAGAGTATGTTAAAATACACACGCGAAAATACATGATGTATAAAATTATAAATAGAATTTTATTCTAGAATCCGTGGCGTAAAAATTATACATTACTTTAAATGGATTTTATTCCGTATAATGATTAAATTTTCACTAGGAAGTATACAAAGCATGAAATAAATATTGCCTTGCGACCATCACAGTTTCGTACAATTTTCTATCGAGATATATATCGAGATTTATATCGGGTGATTTATGAAAAAAAAAGAATCGATCGATATTCAGTTTGAAACCGTCGTTTCCCCGTAATCTTCGATATCGATTCCTATTCTCGCCATTCGAGAGAACCGACGAAATTAATTACACTCTCTCGCGGTGTCTGCCGAGTTTCGAAAGGAAGTCTCGACCGGGAGAGGAGATGCGGCTCCCATTTCTTGCTGACGCATCGCAGCATGTGTATGGGTGCGGTGTCGAGTGTATACCCAGCAGCATCGTATCTCGCAGCAGCGCACCTTCTCTCCTCTCCCCCGGTATACGGAACGAGAAACCGGGGGCCGGGGGAAAGGAGAGAAATCAGGACCAGCGGTCTAATAAAAAGATATAGGAACGATAATGCAGTCTCCAGAAGGTCCTTTGGAAGCACAATGGGGTGTATCATGGCTGGGATGACACGGCCGTTTCTGTCAATGGCTACCCACAGGCGTCGCATTGTGCCTTAAGGTCTCTATATCCCCCTGCGCGTCCCCCGAGACTCGCGAGCGAGTCGCGCGTCATCCTGCGAAACTCCTCCCCGGGCGGTAAGAGTCGCCGGAGGTGCCATCGAATTACTTTCTTCCGGCTGGCGATCGAAGCGATCTCCAATAAATCTTTTGCAAATTCTTTACGGCGAGCCGATTCGTTTGCGTTTCAATCCAATAAATACTGTCATCGATGACATACTCCTCGAATATTGAATATATACAGGGTGTTAGTTCAGTATATTGCCATACTCAACAGAGCGATTCTTTGGTTTATTTCAAGTAAAAAAGTCCATATAAACATGTGTCCTAAACGGCTTAG
>NW_017305525.1:526440-530256 GCF_001594115.1 Trachymyrmex septentrionalis
TACCCGATTATAAGTATCCAATCTTATTGTACAATTATATTTTGTATAATATTATTGATGCCTCTTTTAAACAGTTTAAAATGAACAAACTGGAAGTTCAAACAATAAAAAAAACTAAAGATAATAGCCAGCAGATGATCAATAAAATATAATGCAATAACAAATATTGTACAAATTAAAACAATCAATGAGAGCAGAATACTAGATGATCGTGAGTATAAGGTTATTTATTATGTGGATAAAAATAGTGAACATTTTAACCCTAATTGGAATTTTCTTCAATGCATAAATCAAATATAATTAGTTATAAAGAAATACATATATATGTGCATTTTCATATTTAAGTTTTATGAGGAACATTTCAGATACAATACTAAAAGTGAGATTTGTGGTCGAAAAATTGATTCAGTCGTGAAAGTAGTATCTGGGAATAAAAATCGATATAGTCATTCGAATAAAAAATGTTATGCTTATTTTTTGATCAGACTGCGCTCAAGCAGAACAACAAGTCACGATAACGTCCAAATGATATTTAAATGAATCGAAAATGATTGAAAAATGTCTTTTAATGGTCATTTTGGAATCGTTTTGACATCATTTTGATATCATAATGACTTGTCGTTCTGCTTGGATAATATCTAATCATTTGATAAAACACTTCACTCATAGTTAAATAAGTATATGTATATACAAAATAATAATTAACAAACTTATGTATGTGTAGACAGTTTCAAACTTACGTGATGTAAATCAAACGGAATTAAATATTGTGCAATATCAATCGTTTAAGAATTGCTTTACAACTTCAGCGAAAATTAGATATCGATCTAACTGTGATTAATTTAACAATCAATCACATATTTAAAAACAAGTAACCGGTAAACGATATAATCGCCGAATATCTGAAAAAAAATTTCACACAATCACATGTATACATACATACTTCTATACATATAATTCTATTGTAACCATTGGACACAATAAATTAAATTAAAATTAAATTGAATTAAATATATTATACATATATAATTTTTTTCTCTTATCAGTTATTAACAAGCGATGTACATTGATGATAAAAAAAAATCGTTGATCCGAACGTTTCTCTGTTTTCGGATCAGGACGATGACACGAAGACAAAAGGTAAAAGGTCATACTACGCGAAGTGATTCGATCTTTCCTGGGACTCCCTAGGGATCTCCGGAGTATTCGATGACAACCAAACAAAAGGCTGTCGAGGGCCTCTTGCGCTACAGTGTTTTTCAAAATTCATAACGGCAGGCCCCCGATTATCCGGAACACGTAGGGGGGGGGGGAGGTCTTTCATAGACTCGATGCTATTTTCCTTCGTATATAGGCGATTTTCCACAAGAATACAATATTCGGCTAATTCCTTTGTCCGTTTCGTTAGCTCTTTACTCGCGCGAGAGGATTCCAAAAAAGATATCAGAATGTGCCTTGTAATTCGAAAGTTTACCTTCGCGGATTATCCTATAGTAATTTTGAGCATGATTTACATAATTCGTTTCGCTGCTAAGTCTCCGAAACCGATTGACCAGAATGAGAAATAAACGGATGATCGTGGATGCGGCTTTTTATTATACAACGTAAAGGAAATAACCTGTGAAAGAGATAGTGACACTTCTACTAAATCTAATAAAAATTAAAAAATTAAATCTAATAAAAAGCATCTATAATAAAGATATTTCGTCTTTATCTTAAACATGTCAAATTTATAATGTAACAATCAGCTGTCGCTTCATCAACTGAATGGAACGAAAATTAAATATTATAGTTCATCAGTTAAGCTCCATAAATTCTTCTTCTCTTCGAGAGAGAGAGAAAGAGAGAGAGAGACTCCTAGCCTTCGTTTAGCTTCGCACACGCGAGAACAGCTTGCGTCCACTTTCCTAGATCGGGACCGAGTAAAAAGCTGAAGAGAAGATCGCAGGACGGAGACGGAGATGAAACTTATTGCGGGAAACAGCCGCGGCTCGAACGACTGCTTTTCCCATGAGCACCACACCGGGGCCTGGGTCTGCGCGCGAGAGCAAATTGAAACGATAAGGCGGATATAGCGGGTCGGCACGCGATCGCGCAGGCGTACGAAATTGATACGAGCGAATAATAACTTTATCTCGCCGGCGCCCGTCGATGCCGCCGCGCCCGCCTTTGAATGGACCGATCAATTCGCCTCTAACGTCTTTTTAACCCAATTAATTAGCGGGATCGCGGCGGCCGGGGGGAGGGGGGGCGGGACGTTCGGCTAATGCGAAATACTTGTAGTTGACCGGCAGTGACGTCATCGGCACATCATCCGCGCCTCTCGTCCTTCCCCGGCGTGATCACACACCGCTCCTCTCGCTTCCGCCGCTATAATAGATATTAATTGCCGCACGCGCGCTCGGCGATGCGCCACCTCGATCGATGCGCGCTCTTATCGTTTTTGCGCCATGAGGCCTGACGATTGACGGTAGAACGCGAGTCGTCTCGTTACGGCTAATAATAGGATCCTATACGGCGACTTCACTTCGCCGTTGAGAGAAATGCCTGAAAAGGCCACTGCAAAACTTCGATTTATTTATCGTAACGCTTAAATGCAATCCGTAATATGTTCCTCTCGCCACAGTTTCTCGTTAATCCGCAGAAATAAAAAGATCGGCGTTCTGACGCTCTTTGAAAATACCTCTATTAAGCCTCAATAATCGATCGCAAAGGAAATTGTTTTAAATTAAAATTTCTTACGCGCCGTTGGTTATATCCCGAATATTTTCAAAAGGATCGAGCGGGGCGGTACAGCAAACACGACGAAATCGACAAGGTCAAACCGTATGCCTGCCGAGGCATCCGAGTCAGCCTGACTTATTTTTCTACGAAGGATTGGCTCCTGTTTTTGCTACGTTGCTCAGGAACACCAGCGAGAAAGAGAATCCGTTTAGCGTTCACCCGGATAAACATACGCGAGATCGGCCCGAGATCCGTGGATCCGGAAGAATCGACGACGGGGACACACAACGAGTGGTTTGGTTTTCGGACAATTTCATGCAGTCAAAAACGCGCACGCTGATCTGACCCGGACGGAGTTAAACCTATTATTATCATAGCCCGTCCCCCGTAGTGAAAATGTCAAACGACCATCTCGCATGGTTGATTCGTCATCAGGGAGAGGCGGGAGAGGACCGACCGATGGCGGTCACATCAAAGCTGAAACCCTCGTACGTGGATCCTTCTCGCGACGTAGGACTCGCACGACAGGACACGTCTGTCGCGTTTGTCAGACAACCTTGTCGTGTACCTATATCTTCTATTTTTTATCTTACATTTATCTTTATATATGCCTCATCGTGTTCTCCTCCTCATCATTTGTGTGCGTCGTTTGTGTGGTTTAACCTGTTCGTGTCATTTACACGGAGCTCGGTCCAAGTCAAGTCGTCCGCACTGTTGATTGGCTCGCTTTTTGGGAAACAAGCGTGTCCGTGATACAAGTGTGGTTTTTAATCCTTCGCATCTCACGGGATTCTCCTGCGAGGACGAGGAGCAGGAAGAAGAAGTGGACGGCGAACCCGCGAAGCAAAAAGACCGACTGACCGACCGATCGCGAGGAGAGCGATGAGCAAAACGAAGGAAGCGAAGAATGAGATGAAAGCGGGAGCCCCCGGAAGAGCAAAAACCGTTGATATGTGATGAATCGATGAATTCCATACGCATCTGTATACGAGCGGCACTTGTTGAACTGCATGCGCGTGTGTATTCGATAAATTATTACCAATAGTTAGTTGCGACGATTTAAATAGATGTTTCAACGTGCGTGTTAGATCA
>NW_017305525.1:530356-544822 GCF_001594115.1 Trachymyrmex septentrionalis
CGTGTACGAGCGGCACTTGTTGAACTGCATGCGCGCATCAATGTGTGTATTCGATAAATTATTACCAATGGTTAGTTGCGACGATTTAAATAGATGTTTCAACGTGCGTGTTAGATCATGTTTTATGTGATTGGAAAAATTAATTTTATTACTGTATATATAAATATATGTCTGTATATGTTTGCAGTCAAATTTTAGTGATAGTGGAGATCACATCTATTTTTATGACAGATATCATTACTGACTCATATACTTATATATATATAAAATTAGAAAAATAGTTAATTATTTTTATGTTTGTAAGATCAAAGTCACGAATGCCGGAACAAATAAGGAACACGTAACTAAAATACTTCAGCCGATTTCCAATTTGCCCGTCGCAATCTGAAAAGACATCCGCAACATACGAAACGCAAGTGGTCGCCGAGTGGTTCGCGATCACAAAAAGATTGCCATTTGCAGGACTCGATTGAAAGAACGCGATTCGGCGCGATAAAAAAGCAGAGACGACTTCTTCGAAAAGAAGAATGATTTCGGGACGGACGGGAGGCCGTGGAACCGAAGAAAGATCGAAAAAGCCATCGACAGGCGGCAGAATCGATAGGAGCCACACAGCACCGAGCATCAATCGTTGACTCATCATCCATTTGGATCACAAAAGTACGTCGAATTGGGTCGCCCTGGGTCGTTCGTAGGATCCGAAGTGTAAGGCCCCTCATCTCATCGAGGGAACAATTATTTTTGCGGGCTCCCTCTCTACCCACCCTCTATACCTTTCTCTTTCTCGCTTATCTCCTATCCGGCTCCTTCAGTTCGAGACAGAATGTATATCCCGCAGCGCGACGTCCACCGACGCGCGGCAAGACAAATGGCTTCGTGACGGCGGCTACATTACGTTTCAAAACTGGCCTAATCGTCGGCTTTCCGGCGCGATGAGAAAGAGGGCCCGATATATAGAGCCCGCGGGGCCATATACCTGCATCGGCAGACGCGGCGCGGCGCGGCGCGGAGCGGCGCGATGCATTGTCTTTCCCGCGCTGCCGCAACGTCCTCTCTTTTTAAAGATTCATCGTCGGCACGCTTTCCAAACCGCAGAGCGATTTTCGAGCGTGGATTTGTAAACGAGCGCCGCTTTCTTACGACACGGAGGAAGACGAGAGAGAGAGAGAGAGAGAGAGGGAGGAAGCACTGCGCGAGATGCTGCCGGCTATCGTAGAATTTTCCAGCGTGACCAGAAATCGACGAAACGAACGTTTCTCCAAATCACCTCGGTGTTATATTATTTATATCGCCATCAATATTACCGCCTAGGTATAATGTCTTCAATTAATCGCCCTCTTTGGCTTACAGTTTACGAGAGAACGGCGCGAGAACAATGGTGTGCCCGGGCAAACTATCGCCGATTTATTTCTCTATTCCAACGATGCTCCGTGCTTAATCCAGCTGTAAAATTAATCATCAGCTCGTGTCGAAGCTGCGACCGCCTTGCGCAACGGGCCAACCGTGATTCGCGTAGAGATAATCGTACACCTGACGTCGAGCCGAGCCGAGCCGAGCGCAGTAACAGCGCTCAAGTTCTTCGCTTTTATTGTACATAGCACAGAATCGTGGAATGCTAATTATTATAATCACGTATGTAATGCGTACGAAGAGAAATGTCGCGAGTTATTGTTCACAATATTGCAAGCGATGTGAAAGACATCTTAAAGGTATATTTGACTCGAAGGTAGATATTATTTCGCGGGGAAAAAAAATGTACGCGATAGCTGATACACGTATATACGTCTGTATTCCGAAATTTCGAAAGAATAAAAATATTTCGCGTGTACACTTGCACGTGCTCTCGCGTTACACGTCCATTAAAGAATTAACCCCTTCGTAGCGCAACGCGAAAAAAATAACCCTGGATTTCGCGAACCGACCAACTCGCTCTTCTCTCGCTGAAACGAAAGCCGGCAGCGGCGGCTTTCCCGGTCGCTCTTTTTTTTCGACGAATTTTCCGCGAACTACCAGAACGATCGTCCTCGAGAGTAGCCGGAAATCGTCCTGTTATTCGTCGAACATTGTGCAAAAATGCGGAGGCGCGAAAAACCGATTGTAATCGCGCTGGGTCTACAGAGACCCCGCGGATTCGTTGCACCAACAATATGCGCTTGGAAAAAAAAAAAAAAAAAAAAAAAAAACGATGCGAAAATCCTATGGGTATAGGAGTGTTTGATCGAATTATCGATGTTATACAGATGGTATACAAAAAGAGGGACCATAAATCCGTTAGATTGAACCATACAGAATGTTCAATACAGCGGACGTTTTCTCAGTCACAGATTCTTCAATTTTTCTTTCTATGCTCTTTTATTAGTTAATTTCTTCGTGGTCGAAATTTCACGAGACATTATCCGCCGCAAGTTTGTAATTCGATCAAGGTTTGACAGAAATTCCATTTTTGTCAAGATGGGCGATTAGTCTGGTAGACGCTCCATTTTTTTTTTTTTTTTACATAAATGATCAGGAGTGTTTTTATGCATCAATTCAAATTACAATGATTAAGAGGATATTGTACATTATTGATTGTTTTCCGATTTATTGATATCTGCGAACATTATAGATATAGATTTATTTATAATTTTTTGAAAAAAGTAGGTAGAAACTAAACAAATATAAAATGGAACATATACCTGTAAACATTATAAGCAGGTTGTATTGTGACAGCGTATTTCTTTAAAAAAAAAGATAAAGGTTGTAATCAATATAACGTATAACGGCTTTTTGCGGATATTCGATAGAATTGCAGAGATATTATAAAAGTTTATAAAGAATAGTTATTTAAAAAGAAAAAGAAATATGTTTAAAAAGAAAGAAGAGCAATATCTATTTCATAACATCACATTTTCTCGCCGCTGAGATATAAAAATACCTCAGGTAAACTCTGTTCCCGGATTAAAAAGCAATATTTCTCCAAATCTTATTTGATAAAATTACATAAAAAAAAAAATGTACAGAATTCACTTCGAGATTTATATGTTTCGTCTGAGGAACACACAATTTTATTTCCAATAAAAATTTATTTACAAATAACAGTCTCCCGCTATCTAATTCACCATTCGATTACGTATGTACTCCATATATCAAAACACACAGCGGTCAGACAAGCGATGCACCTTCGAGCGAGGCAATTTCTCGAGATCGGACGATCAAATCCAGTGAAATGTTTCCATGGCGTAGCACCCTCGGTCGTAAGGCGTGACGCGTTTTCAGTAAGAGCCGAGACTGCATTGTCCGCACTATTCAACATCCGAGGCGAAGATACATTGACCCACGCGAGGGAATAACACTACGAGAGAGGACTGTAGGGAGGACTTACGTGAAGTATCACTAGCGTAGCTAAAGGAATAGAAACCTGTCGCAGGCTCACCCACAGGTGAAAAGGGGAACGAACTGGGTGAACCATGCAAATTTCGGCAGGTCATCGGCGCCTACGAATCTTCTCAGCATTGTCCCGGCAATGCTGAAGAAGCACTAACGAAATTCCTGCAGAGAGAGCGTTGAGCAAATATTTTACGAGCGAAGAGAGTCTCAAGATCGATGTTTATGCATCAATCAATGACACTTTCGAGCGAAGGAAAATCCTTTTGACTCGTCATTGAAAAATCGCTTTTTCGCTTTATTAGAGGATATTATGCTAGGAGTTATTTAAAAAAGTTATTTAAACAGCGCGAAAACTGTAAAAATAGTTGAGCAATAGGTAGGGAGAGACAAAACTGTCGATGTAATTTTTGTTAAATGTGTCTGGTACCGAGATGTACATCCATCATTGAAATGATCCAACTCTTGCATGCTGAATAATAGAGTTCATAAAAAGGCGATTACGCGTTCATAAAAAGCGTGAAAAAAAGCTAACGACGCCCGAAAAAGCCCGGCGAGTGCCCCATGCGGAGAACACGACCGTTCCACGTTCGGTAACAAATGATAGTTTTCATAATTAGCGGCTCCTTTTTTTCGTTTCCGAGCGACCGCCTCGCCGCAACACAATCCAGATAGCGTCGAAGAGAGCAGCAGGTGCGTGGCAACGTGCGATAACTTTCAAGCATATAAATTCTTCTGTAATACGACAATCATCAGGACCGACCGTTGAAGACGAACAATTTACGATTGATTGTTACATTAATCAATTAACAATTGGTTGCTATCAAATTATTGATCGTCTGCTCACTGCTTTACTTATCTTCAATGAAAGTAGAGGAAAGTGGCCGAATTGATCGCTTAAATCTCTCACATCTTATTTTTTTTTAATATTTTATATTATTACTTAACACAAGCAAATTGTTTTTTTCAGTAATAAATTATGAAATAAGCGAGAAATGAGTAATATAGACAAAAATTTAATAGGTTACGCCCTTTTTTTAAATGTTAGCAGCATTTTAAAAAGTCAGGTACATTTGATATTAATTTTTGCTTAATGTATGTAATAATGTATCATGCAATTTTATTATGAATTTTTGTATTTTCATGAAAGAAGATTTAATGTAAAATATTTTACATTCATTGTGTGCATATACATATTTGCAATTATTATACAAATTAAATCAGTATACTTTTATAAAATCTATCAAATTTTTTAAATTGTATCACAAGATAAAACTGATAATTGTTGTATTATAACATGACAATAATCAAACTAATAATTGATGTGAATGCAAATCAATTGGAGCAACATAAAGCCGTTTTATTTCGACGTATGTCTTTTCATTGTTATTATTTAATAATTATTAAATACTTGATGTTTTTTTCAATAAATTATTAAAAATTGATATTAGTTAATTTAGGCAACTAATTGTCCAAATCGTACTTTTCGCAGCATATTATAAAAAAAAAACTTATAACAAATTAGTTTGTTACCGATGAAAAGTTAAACATGTGTAATAATAAGCGAGATCTCAAGTTACAATTTTTAATGTTCATTTGCATACAAATTAACATTAAATGGAAAATATAATTAAAATTACCTTAAGTGCATCTACACATTCGGCAACTCTTCCCTACATCGCTACACATACACGAAAAGAGACTAGTTATTCTGAAGCATCCAAAAATTGAGTTAAATACGGATTAAATACAGATCTGAAAATAATGTTGTTGAACCGTATCAAAATAATTGTGTAGGACGCTGATTGCTAGCATGTCAAAACTTTTTGCAGAGCATTGCTCGTCATGCTTGAGATTCCTACGTAATTATTTCGATGGTCCAATAAAATTATTTTCAGACTTTTAGCTGAATTTGTAGGTATTTCAGTAAAATCGACTTTTCCAGCACGAGCACGAGCTATATTCGAAGTTCAATTAGCGCAGGTGGTACATTTGCGTAACGAAATACGCGTTTTACGTTCTGCAATCCGAAGAAAGCGAAATTACAAATTAGAGAAGGAAGTAAAAGAGCATCATCGGAACAAGATTGGCAGGAAACACGCAACGCAGGTTTACACAGCCGAAATACAACGTGGAAAAGATAACGTTCTCTTCATGGACACCTGGTAGATCTTTATCTGTCTCGGGGAAGGAGATATAGGGATGTATATATATATATATATATATATATACACATACAACGGTCACTTGTCGTGCCCGGTGTCTTTTACACGTCCACGCGAACGATTGCGACAGAGTACGTCTGTTCGCCACGACGAAGGTCCTTCACGGGGGTCCCTTCGGTGCGACGGTATTGGTTAACCTTCTGCAAAACGGCGATCGAGTAGCACGATCGATCCCCGTTGCGCGAGGATCGTGTCAGGGCTGACTATGAGCCAACTTTTACGTAATAACCGTCGTCTTGTTCCAGCGAACTGTTGCGAAATGGCGCGTCCGCGCGGCAGAAGATATAAAGTCTCACGCGAGGACGAAAAGGCAATTTGTTTGAGAGCCGTCGATGCGTAAGCGAAACTTTAATATTCGATTATGCCTTCAGTAGGTCGGTCGTTGAGTCGCGAATAATGGCTGATCGTTAAGAAAAGTCCGCTTTAACGATCGCTTCCTCGATTCTGAGTAAATATACACAAAATACGTTCCCAATCTCGTAGATATAAGGATGAAACGCGAGACAGAGAACTTGGATCGAATCGTCGAACCTACTTTGCACCTACTTTTTACTCTTCCCCTACCCTGGGGGTCTGGACTTTACGAGTACTCGGAAAAATATAGACGAAAATAGAAGGAAGATAAAGACCTGTAAAGAGACGAAAGAGAGACATAGCCGAAGGAAGTCCGCGGTGCTGAGATTACGCAAACCCCCATCCGTATAATTTCTCTAACAACGTAATAAGTGACTTCTTGCTTACTTTACGCGAACGGTATAATCTTTGGCCGCCCGCCGCCAAGGGACGAGTGGCGTAGGATTGAAAGTGTCATTATAAACACGGCCATAAATCACAATAGCGTTGGCACTTGACCGCGAGCCTCCAATTTGAAACGACTCGATGTCGCTCCTAGCTGGAAATCGCGTGTCGCTCTCTTAAAAACCCTTCTTCGAAGGAAAAGAAAACGAACATTCTTACGTAAACTATACATTTTCTTGTACATTCTAACGTATTATTTCTAATGTAATATTTTTGAGATTGATAAATTTTCGAAATTATTCGAATTAAAAAATTCTGAATCTCTCTCTCTAGCGAAAAAAAAAGATGAAAAACGTTGAAAAATTAATTCCAGCACTTCCGAAAAATTAAGTAAAACAAGGTGTACCGAACGAACACAGAGAGAGAGAGAGAGGAGAGAGAGGAGTCGGACGGAGGAATGGAAATTATTCGATATTCGCGACGACGGGAGGTTCACGATGGGATCGGCATCACTGAATGCTGGCGACGCCGTTTGTATAACACTGTAAACAAGTGTTCGACAAGGTTACAGGGCGCGAGTAAATGGTATGTAAACCGTGCGCCGACTTCACCCTTGGCCTCTACCATCCCGACCAAGTATCCCTCTCTCTTCCTCTATCTCTCGCTCGCTCGCTCTCACACTCTCCTCGTACTCCGCAAACTCCATTAAAACATTATCCACGTGCCGATGCGCTCGGAAAATCAGACGCGACTATCCAGCTTCCGCGGCGTATTGATATTACATCCCACTATGGACATCCTCGTACAGTTATACATATATATATACACACACACACATACACACACATATATATATATATATATACATACATACATGCATATATGCACACATCCGCGAGTACGTACAAACTTGAATCTCCATTCCGTGGTCGGGTGCGTCCGGGATCGACCGACCTGGCTTTCGGTTTTCGAAAAGGGTCGAAAGCCGCCCCCGTAAACACCGTGGGATGTACATCTGTTAAAAAAAAAAAAAATAAAAAAAAAACTGTTGATAGACTCGCGGTAGTGTAGGCTTTCCGTTGGCGAAAATGTCGAAGGGCATTCGCCAGGGGCATCGGTTTCTCGAGTAGTTGGGGAAATACCGGGGGCATTCATATCGACGGTGTAATCGTGTTTGTCTGGGAAGAGATTTTACTCAAGAGCGAACGTATCTCAACGATCACGATATTGGTATCCATCGTGCGGAAATAGCGATCCCTGTCGTTAGACGGAATTGGTTGTATTATTCCGACTCCCCGCGACGGAACGGAATCGGTGTGATAACTGTAGAGAGAATGGCTTTTGAAATTTTCTCAGATTCGAAACTATGGAAAACGGGGGAAAGTAGCGTGCGCGGGGGAGAAAAAAACGAGAAGTTGAGTAAATAACGGCGGATAATTCGTTAGCTTCGTCCATCGCGTCGCTTCGGGAAATAGGATTAGTCTGCCTCGGGCGATTTTTCTTCATTCGCGCATTTTCCTCTTTGTTATTTGAACTAGAATCAAAGAAAGGACACTCTCGCGTTTCGATGTCACACAGAAATTAATTGGGGGAAAAAAAAAACGTAAATAAATTGTATCCTTCTAAGTCCAAGAGAAGAAAATCGAAGAATAGACCGCGTGTCCTAAAAATTAATACATTCATATACATAATTAAATAACGATTGATGATTCGCTGTTAAATTCATCTCTTTCGTCTCTTTTAGAAAAAAAAAAAACGTTCCCTCGAAAATTACATTTTCCCACATCCTCAGCGAATTAAAATACATAACGTAGCATGCGTGGCTCGATATGACACACGATGATCGTGAAGATGCAAATTTTTCGGACCCGTTAATTTAACCGCGAACAAAAGCGAACGGCGATCCGTTTAATTTTCATTTATATCGCGCAAATCAAGCGCGCACGGGGACGTCGTTCGGTATCGGATTACCGTCCCCTCGATATGCGGACGTGCTCGCGGAAAAATTCGTTGACACACGAGCGTACACACGTAAAACACACACACACGCACGCACGCACGCACGCACGCACGCACACGCACGTACACGCTCGCGAATCCGGCTTCGACCGCGTGCACCGGTATTACGCAAAAAACAACGCGCGCCTGTCAGGGGAAATAAAACAAGGATCGGGTAAATAGCGACGGTCCGTAGATAATTCTGTTTTGTTTATCACTGCCGCGGGAAATGCGATTTCGTACGCCACCGACTGACGCGATTTGTTTTTATATTCAACGTATTTCCCGCCCGCGCTTCTCCGCGCGGTTATGTATGTGTAATTCAGCGGCATTCTGGTGCTCCTGCGGTATCTTGTGCGCGCAAAATACGCGGATTATCGATTACCACCCTTGAAATGCGGATCCGGCCCCTCTAATTAATGATTTTATTTAAAGCCGAACGCGAAACCGACATCGATACCGACTCACTCATCAGCGATTTTCAGTACATACGTTTTGGAGCAGCGTCCTTGGAAAGGATCGTTACTCCGGTCCTTCGTCTTTATCTAATAGCGATCTTTTATTTCAAACGACGACGTGGTGCGTCTCATTCGCTAGTCGCAACCACGGCCGGCATTTAGGTGTGGCGAGATCGTCATCGCCATTTAATTAAATCGGAAAACCGGATAGTCATTAATGACAAGTGGCGCCCAATCGCGATGACTCCTTCATTTTTATTCATCCCACGCTGGGCGGGCCCAACCGCGAGGATCGGGACCGCTCGCAGGGACCCTCTCGATGGCACCTACAACGACAATCACAGTTGGCAAAAAGGCCCATCGTCGCCGTGCGGAACACACCGCCCCCTCAAATCTTATCGATCGCACAGAAAGAAATCACGTAATGGATCCCGGCTGCGACGACTTTCTCATCGGCACGCAACAAGAGATTATCTGTCGTTCCCTCCAAAATCCTTCATCCCGAAGAGAGAGAGAGAGAGAGAGAGAGAGAGAGAGAGAGAACTTTTCGAGTCGTTTATTAATCCTCAATCATCTGAGACGATCATAATATCTGCTTTTGAGATTTTGAATCATAATAAAGCTTTTAAATTAATCTTGTTCACTCGCTTAAAAAGAATGTAACAGACCTGTCGCAGTTTTCTCTTTTTCTTTCCTTTTTCATCAACAGTTTTATAACTTTTTGTTTAATTTCACATACAAGTCTTATTTTTGTAAAATTCCGCAGATTTAATTTAATGGAAATTTAATTAGCAAACTGCAGAAATAGCCAACGATCCAATTTCGATGTGAAAAGGTCGACTTCAAATCGTAAATCAAGCAATAAACAAACTTCACAATCGAAATACACACAAATGACGTTAAAATATCTAAAAATCTAGTTAAATACAGATTTTTTATAATTTTGTTGAACCATCGAAATAATTATGTAGGAATCTCAAGCAGTGTTGCCAAAAAGTTTTGACATTCTAGCAGCCAGTTTTGAGCGTCTTATATAATTACTTTGATATTCTAAAAAAATATTTTCAGATTCATTATGTCTATCTAAATTTTTAGATACCTTAGCAAAATATCTTCCGTATATAATACAATGATACTCATAAATAGCTCATGTTTATGGGCATGTGCATCACGATTGTATGACGAAGCATAAACAACATGTATCTAAATTTATTGCAGTGAAATCTCACTTCGAGAGAATGAAAATACAACCGTCCTTGAGAAAATATTTCACTTCCTGAAAAGGAATGACAATTTTCACTCTTTTTAGAGTGAATTTTCACTTCGAAGGAGGCAAAACATCTCACTCCAAAACAAGTGAAGTGAAGGGTGGTTGTATTTTCACTTTTCCTATTAGAATGAGATTTCACTGCAAAAAACTTAGTGTACTTCCTAAAAAAAAAAATCATGTTAACTCAATCTCTTATCATTCGTATATGTACATTCGTAAACATTCGCGAACGAATATCAATCGCACTGGCGATGGACACTTTCGTTCGTCTCGTCCGACAAGTGCAAAGTTCATGGATTGATGAAGGGGGAAGGGAACGGAGGGGCAGATAGAAGAAAAGCATTAGCGCGCAACACGTTCGATTAGCATTTTCGTCGTTATGCGAAACATAACCACCGCTGCGATCCGCGATACGATCTGCGAGTCCACACCAAGTCTGCCGGGGCTATAAGGAGATCCATAAACTTTCGTGTCCCGAGATAGTAATCGTCAGGTGCGAAAAGCGTGACGGTTCTAGAGGGAAAGCGTTCGCTGGTCCCCTGGTTGGTATTGGATAGGTGTTTCCCCACGACGACGACAACGATGAGCGTGCGCACTCAATCGTCGCTACGTTCGACACCGTGTCCAAGAAAGCGTCGATGGTTTTTTATTTTTTATCTTTAATTTTTTTCTCCTTTTTTTTTTTTTTGCGCAACCAAGTGCGCGATTCCCGACCACGATTGCCGTAAGGCGACGAGCGGCCGATGATCCGCTTTTGCCTCATTAAGGAACGTTGCACTCAAGGTAACAATAAATCTCCGACGATGCTTATATCGATTTCACGACGATACGATACGTCGATTTGTCATACGTTTATCCGGCGTTTATTATATGAGATTTATCAACCGTCCGATCTCACGCGCCAACGTTCGTAACGTGGACTACGATTATTAAATTTAAAAAACGAGGGGGATGAGCAGCGAAGAGGGAATAAGTTAATGCAAAATGCTTTCGATAACGCCGCGTCGAGAAATCGTGATTCAATAGAGTCGAACCACCAATAAATAACCATATCGCAATGTAATGGTTCCGTTGGAATCCACGGCGCGCTCTCGGTGATTTTTACATGAATTTCCGCGTGTCTCGTTCCTTCTTCCCTTTTTTCACAGCAACGTCATGTCAAAATTAGTATTTTTTTTTTTTTAATTAGAGCTTTCTAGTTAATTAGAGTTTTTCTTTTTTTCTCATATGAAACGTATTATCGAGCGCACTCCTGATTTTGAAGTCGCATATGAGGAACTTGCGAGATCGTTGTTACATGAACATTCGTGGAATAGTTAATTAATCGTTACATGGCTGTTCTACTATAATTACTGTTTTAATATTAGAAATCTTGAAATATCCGTAATTGTGATAATATAATATCACTATATATAATAATTAAAACAGAGCCATATATCGTTCCCTACTTTAAAAATGACACAACTTAAGAAATTAAATTTTTCAGGAAAAGAAAAAGTTGTTTTTCATTTTAACAGAAAATTATTGATTAATCATTTAATATCAAAATTCTTAGAAACGTGATCAAATGTCATTTTTGCTATTTAAAAAAACCACCCTTTTTCAGTTCTGGCGATTTTGACAGCCTACAAAGTTATGAAAAATCCGTAATGACTCATCAAAAGTAACATAAACTCGGAGTATCAGCAGTTTATATTTACCTTGATAAACTAAAATCATTAAATCCAAAATAAAACGATTTTTTTCTCCAAACTTTAAACGTTTTCTATATGGAAGATCCTCCTTTTTAGTCATGAAAATAACACAAAATGTGTCATTCTTATAGAAACGTGTTTTTAAAAATTATGTCTCTTTAAAAATTTTAAGAATGACATAAATGCTATTTGATTGACGGACTGTGAAGTTAGTTTACATTTGATGATTGCTAGAATGATCTTCACCTCATAACAACTAAAAAAATCATATTTTTTTAATTGTCATTTTTGTAGTAAGAAAACGATGAATCATGATGATTAATAATATAATAAAATATAATAATGTAACAAAACAAACGGATACATATATATATCTTTTTATTCTACCACAAATGAACATGTATTGCTATATGTTCCCTTACGATTACACATTGCGAGTTCATTTATACGACGCACCTTGCATCGAACTACTTATGACCGTCCACCACCTTCGCAACATCAACTTTCTCCTCGAATATCAAAGTGCAACTCGAATCGGATTATCCACACAACTGCACTACAAAGTAGCCTGTATTAAGTTCTGGATAGTATCGTATACGTACGTGTGTGTACAACGGAGTGCATTATGCATCTCACTTTAATCTCAGTCATACACTTTAAAACAAATTGAGTTTCACGTGATTATGCACGTCTTAAGCAATGATGAAACGGTATATATATCATATACTTATTTGCGTAACATATATTTTCATTATTTCAATCTAGTAGTAGTAGAGGGAGAAGTATAAACAATCGATTTTTTTTTTATTTATCTTAAGTCTGGCGGATAGTTCTATTATTAATATAGTTTCAAAGCCCGATATACAAAATCGAACGATTGAATGAAATCGCATCGGGAAGATACCTGCGAAATACTGTTCTCTTCTTGTCGTGCCGGTAGCGCGCGCGGATGATCCTCGTACAAGTCGAGACAGTACGACGGTGGCGGCAGCAGCAGGTTGATGGATGCCAGAGTCTCATGAGAAAATTCGGATGGTGGGGATTCGCCTCGCGACTCATCACGATCGTCCTCGTATACTCGGCGTATAGTGGTGGCACGGTACTAGTGGTAGAAATGGTAGTACCGGACTGACGGTGCCGGTGTAGTAGTAGTAGTAAACGATAGTGGTAGTAGCGATAGTAGTGGTAGAAATGACGCTGGCGGTGCTAGTAGTAGGGTCGGTCGGAGGAGTGGGAGATGGTAGGTCCGGTCGCGAGGACGGATGGGGGTAAGTAAGTACCCTCGGTGCCACGGCGACCGTAGGTTGCTTCGACGATACCGGAGACAGAATCGGAGGGAGAAGGACAGAGAGGTGGTTGGGGGATAGGGGGACACTCTAGAGTCCGCTTGAAGGGACGACCAGGACGGAGGCGACGGAGTGAGAGAGAGAGAGAGAGAGAGAGAGAGAGAGAGAAATCGAACCGCGAGAAAGGGAGACGCGACACGCGAACGAGAAAGACGAGAGCATGATGCGGGGGTGGGAGTATCCAGAGCTAGGGA
The DNA here is from genome assembly GCF_001594115.1 of Trachymyrmex septentrionalis. Taxonomy (NCBI): domain Eukaryota; kingdom Metazoa; phylum Arthropoda; class Insecta; order Hymenoptera; family Formicidae; genus Trachymyrmex; species Trachymyrmex septentrionalis. The sequence goes on from NW_017305525.1 coordinate 543,643, forward strand.
CACTGGTGGGGCACGCGAGGGGGGCTGGACAGGGTGGGGACACGGTGGGAGAGGTAGGGACGACAGAGGACGTTTGTCCACATTCACTCACTGACACACACACACACATACACATGCGCGCTTGCACGCACGCGTGCACTACCGGCAAGAAGGTTCTTTTCTGACCTCTCTCTTTTCCACTTGCTTATGTTTCAGCGCTGGCGCGACTGTCAAACATCCACCACCAACAGCAGCAACAGCAGCAGCAACAGCAGCAGCAGCAGCAGCAGCAGCAGCAGCAGCAGCATGCTCAACAACAGCAGCGGCTCCACAGTAGTGGTGGTAGTGGTGGTGGTGGTGGTGGTGGTGGTAGTAGTAGTAGTGATGGTAGTGGTGGTGCGGGTAGTGGGGATGTCGTCTCCGGCCCTCGTTCTACTGGTAGGGAGGATAAAAGCGTCGTAGGGAGGGTAAAACACCCGGCATCGGTGACGACGACGACGACGACGACGGCAGCGGCGGCGGCGGTGGCAACGACGACGACGACGGCGACGGCGACGACGACGATGACGGCACCAGCGACTAGTAGTGCAGGAAGTGGAGGAGGAGGGGGTGGTGGCAGTGGTGGAGGTGACGGCGTCGGCGGCAGCGGCAGCGGAGGTGGCAGTAGTGGTGGTGGCAGTGACAGTGGTAGTGGTGGCAGCGGTACCCTCGGTGGGGATCGTAACGGCGGCGGTGGTGGTGGAGGTGGTTGTATCGGTGGTGGTGGCGAAGTCGCGGAGAAGGAGGAGAGGCCACCGGCTTCAGAGACTGTCGAGCCGACGGCCGCGTTTGACGTCGCATCCCTCGTACTCTACGGCTCGCGCGCACTGCCGATACGCCTTAAGATCTTGCTCGATCAGTTGTTCAACCAGTTGCCCCCCGCGCAAGTGACACGTATCCTAGCTGCCTTCGGTTGGACCCACGAGGATTACACGCGAGGATACATACTGCAGGTGAGTTGACACGTCGGATTCATGCAATTCGACACATTCGCGCTCCGTATAGAAGAACGTCGGTCCTGTCTCGCCGCGAGATGATAGTATATCATCGATAGACGTCCACAGTACACAATGCCACGCACATTCGCGCGATGTACAACCGACACAACCGAATAACGACTTGGACGCTCGCCGGAGAGACACGCGGTTGATGTTTCGCGCGC
>NW_017305525.1:544922-552954 GCF_001594115.1 Trachymyrmex septentrionalis
GACACAACCGAATAACGAATTTGACGTATCGTACGACTTGGACGCTCGCCGGAGAGACACGCGGTTGATGTTTCGCGCGCGCGACGAGATCAGCTGCGCTCCGAAACGGGACGAAACGGGGAGAGCGCAGTTTTGACTTTTGGATTACCTCCAGACGTGACAGCGACCGATCGTTAACTTCGGTGACATTCTCTGCGAAGATAGGTGCTTCGGATGCTTTGGCACCCGACACGTAACACACTCGACAAAGTCCATACCGAAGAATATTTTCGCGAACGCTGACGCGAATCGAGACCTTTTCAAACTGTCGCCGCGCGCGTTACATAATGATTATCTTCAACGATCGCGTTTAACCAGGAATAATCTTCTATTCGCACATACACGCGTGACGGTAAATTGATCTTTGAAATAAAACACGGATATCAATGGGCATTAATCTCTTCGCGGATAAAAAAAATAAAACGCTTCAGTTTTATATGGTGATTGTAAAATACGGTCGATAAATCGTGATAAACGAAACGGAGAAACAACGGGAGGACGATGACGAGTGAGAGCGGAGAGTTGAACGACGAACTGTGCATCGAAAGTGCCTCGTATGTTGGTGTGAGTGATGTTAAGCGACATCGGAGCAACGGATCGAGATATCGGTACCTGAAGTGAGATACCTGCGCAATAGCATGTAATCCTGATGGAAGTCCCGTCGGACGCATCCGCTACATCGAAGAGGATGGAAACGAGAGACGACGAGAGGAGAAGGAGAAGATCTGCTCTGGCGAGGAGGATCGATTCGCCGCGAGAAAGCAATTTGGTACGACGGGCGCGATCGAAATTCGTTACGTGTCGGATGAAGTGATAATTTCTCAGTCCAAGATTTTCTCTAAAAAAAAAAAAAAGACTCGAACTGCTTGGGAATACCAAAGTTATCGAACGTGGTGCTCTTCTAGTGGAAAAAACGCTGTCACTTGAACTTGAAGACAGACTTGCGGCTATGCACTTTTTAACACGATGCTCTGAGATAAAATTTGTTTGCACAAAAGTTTTGCTGATTATACACGACTGAAATGAAACTGCAGCTACACTTCTCCGCAAGTGTCACGATCTGAAATTTCAACACTACTGACAGGCCAAGTCACGGTGTTTCTTAATGGACATTCTTCTCATCGACGTCAATCGTAATCGATTCCGGGCTATTCTTGTTGCTGATTTCTACGATCGATTCCACTTTCTTGGGATCATCACTTTCTTTGGATCAACGAGTGAAAAATCGGAGCACATTAATGGACTGTTCTTTAATCGATATTGTGCGTCGATCAGTGAGAGAGAGAGAGAGAGAGAGAGAGAGAGAGAGAGAGAGAGAGAGAGAGAGAGAGAGCAGTGAAACTTGAACATCGCTAATCCTTTGATTTTCAACTGGTGTCACCCGGGACTGTATATCGTCGTCAAAAATAGTGCGTTTAAATTTGGACACTCGTCACTCGTGGACGGAAGTTTGTAAAAACATTTCAGCGATTAAAAAATATCAATCACTTCAATGTAAAACAAATCGACGCGCTAAACGATGTTTCTTAATAATTAATAAACATGACATAAAATATTAATCGAGCAGTCGTAATTATACGAACGTTTAAAAGGCGATTTGTGAAATCCGATAAAAAAACAAATACTAAATAATAAATAAATATCGAATAAAATTCTAACTCGAGAGATGGATACATCACGTTTATCTGATCACTCAGAAGATACTTAGCGGGATAATTACCAATAATTTTTGTATCATAAAATAATTATCTCTCGTATCACGGCACTTAGCGCCGGACGCAATCTGCGAGTGATTGATAATAGAAATGACACATTTCTTGAATAATTTTCCGATATTAATTTTCCTCGTATTGTGCTCTACTGAGATAATTATATAAGATAATTATATAAGATATAAGGTATCCTTGTATCTTTTTCATAAAAACATCAATTTCGTACGCTTAACACAACCTGCGTGACTAATCGTAACAGAGATGACACTTGGAACAACGAAATTATTATTCGTCGCAATGCGCCCCACTGAGATAACGATCGGCGAACCTTGACACATTCCGTCGAAAAAGATAATTACCAGGTGGTGACCACTTCGTAAAAATGTCTGTCAATCGCTATGTGTGGCGATAACTTTCAGCGTAACTTTCAAGTTGACCAAAACAAAGACGATATTTGATATGACAGAACTTACGTTGCCACATATGTATCTCTCCACCGCGATATAATTACCTATACTTTGATCTTGGCTCACGAGAGATAATTGCGGAGGAGCGATGACGCATTGGGATAATTGCTGCAGATTTTCGCGGGATTAAAGCGCGGTCTCTTCTAGCGCGGTAGTATCTCGTATAGATTTTACGCGGTGTCACTTTTCCCGAAAACGCACGCGCACGCACGATCGGTGCGTTAATCTCGCGAGACGCGCGCGTTAGGAAACGGGGAGTATCCGTGTAAACTGAATTGCGCCGATGTCGGCGTGAAATTAAAACGTACGGGAAACCGGTTTCTCTCGAACGACTCGCGTACGTATATATATATATACGTATGCACCGTGCGATGCGTTTATCCGCGTTGCAGCGTGGCTCCGTTGCAAAGGCGTGGGTAATGCCTGGGAATTTAATCGGAATAAGTTCGAGTCTCTCTCTCTCTCTCTCTCTCTCTCTCTCTCTCTCTCTCTCTCTCTCGGCGGAAAAAAAGAAAAAAAAAAGGGGGAGGAGGAAGAGAGAAAAGCGACATCGAAGCTGTCCATTCTTGCGTATGTGAGCACACGCGATGTGCGCAAAAACCTTGGAAATTCCTCTCGAAAGCACGAGGGTTCGTCGTTGGTCATTGAATGAACAACGCGATGACACGTGCGGACCATGTACGCGTGCACGCTATCGCACACTTTCGTTTTGTTTACGTTTCGTTCCGTCAAACAAATTTAAAGCGAAATTTAAGCTCGTTAGAGCTCGCGTGACGATACACTCCGAAACTCTATTAGGCCCGTACGTCTCCCGGGTGCTCGCGCGCGGGATCGTTTGTACTGCCGTTTAGGTATTTTGTCGCCATAAGCGAGACGCCGGATGAAGACACGCGATTATCCGGAACGGATGTCGAAATACACGCTTCAATAGTGATCCGTTATGTCTTTAACAGGTCGAAGCGCCGATATTGACACAGAGCTAACTCTCGGTTACGACAGGACGTAAATTAACGTCATGGTGCTAACGGAGAATGTTTTCTAGCTACTTTCGTGATTACCGATTCAAAGTAATAGTCGGCAGTGAACGCGGCGTTGCGGTGACAAAATGTGATCCTTCAAATTTTCGTTTCCATACAAATTTAACGTGTGCTGCCTCAATATATACATATATGTATGCAAAAAGAACAACTTTGCTAAGATATCTAAAAAATTCGCTAAATTCGTTAATTTAGAAATAATATTTGGTTGGATCATCAAAATAATTACATAGGAATTTAAAACATGAGCGAGAAGTTTTGATGTTCTAATAACCAGTTTGGGTGTCGTATGTAATTATTTTGATGATATCCAATAAAAAATTATTTGCAGATCCGTATCTAGCTAAATTTTTAGATACCTCAAGAAATTCTACGTTTCCGTTATTATTCGTAATAAATAATTTTTTAATAAATAATTAGATAAATATGCAATAAGGAGAATTAAAGAAATAAACTCCTCACTGTTTTACGTTCTTTGCGTGAAAAATAGAAGATGGATTTATTTGAAAACAATCGCGCACGCTCGTAATAGTTGGTGATAATATCAATGATACGTATACATATCAAATGCCGTCAGCATGTCATTCAGACTGCAAAATTCTCGCAGTCTGTTATTAGGGACGTCACGATCAACTCAAGTCGTTTGATTCCGATGATCTACGATGATGGTTTGCAGGATAGTTAAGAAGTACGAGTATCTGCTTAGAATTTGCATTTCCTCGAGTCGATAGCATTTTCGCGGTCAAACGCTGCTTTATGACTCATTATAGAGGCACCTTCACCGGGTTGCTAATTCCTAATTACTATCTACAACGCGAAAGCATCGTTCCGAAGAGGTGATCCATTGGAAATTAAGAAACTTGAGAACTTCGGATTTGCATTCTCTTTCACATCTGGCGAACTTCTTGCGGTCTCGAGCACTACTTTACGGCTCGTTACCAGAATAACTTCCCCGAGTCGCGAAGTCGACTTCCTCAATCACGATCCGCAGTGCGCAAGTGTCACGTTGGGAGAACAATCTACGTGAGATTGAAACTTCAACTCTGCTCCGAATTTGCATCTTGGTACTACGTGAGTTATCCGCAACCGAGCTCTACTTTGTGACTCAAATCATCAAGACTTCCTGAATCCGTATTGCGATAATATCCTCTGGTCTATCCGCTATTAGCAATTCCGTCATGAGTCCTAGAATTTCTACACCATGATCTGGGAGATTTACCTCTCGGTATGTAAATTATTCACGGTATCAAGTGCTCCATGTTTCCCTGACCAAACTATCTTGTTCGAGTGCACGGGACACTGTCTCGATCACGCCGCATAGCGCAATAGTGTCGAGATAAATCTTCGCTTAGCGGCGTATTTGCTGTCGGAATGCATACAAGACTTTCTTAATCATGATCGATGACGTACAAGTGTCGTTTCCGCGGTACGATCTGCGAGCAGCCGAGAACTTCAACCGCTCCGGATTTGCATCTGCTATTCGCTATAGTAAAGTTTTCGCGGTCGAGGGCCTCTTTATGGCTCGCCACGTTGGAATGTTCCTTCTACGAGAGGAGATCGCGTCGTGGCGCGGACGTGGAAACGGTAAATCACAGCTCGCTGAATGCGCGACGGAGATCGCGCCGGTGAATGCGTCGACGAGAAGCGTTTCACATCGTGGAGGCCAATTTCGCACGTTGCAGCCCTCGTGTTGTTCGGCCCTCGTTCGCCGCAACGGAAGCAGTTGCAGCGACCCGGCCTCTCGCAAGCGGGGAATCAAGTGGGATTTTACAGGAGCCTGGACGGCTACAGCTTTACGACGCGGATACCGCGACGGAGGAAGAGGCAAGGAACTTAGGAACGCGAAACCGCCTCCTTGCTGTTGTACCAGCGCGAGATTTACGAGCGAATTGCGCGTCGCGAGCGAGCCGTGCGAGTCGAGAGAATCGCCACGTCCTGGCGATCCTCAATTCGCAACTGGGAAAATATCGCGATAGGCGAACTCAGAAACGAGAGACTCTGCATGGTGAACAGATGACAAGTAATAACTTACCAATTTATTCTTCGTGGCTTTATTACGAACATGTGCTTGTGGCGTGTTTATTGGAAACAAGTTTTCATTTTTTTTTTTTATAAAGAATCCAACTTCACTCGAAGTGTAACAGCGATAAAAGTTACGTATATTTGCGGAATTGAAATCTCTTATATGCCGAAATCTCGAAATGAGTAAAATTTTGCTAAGATAATTATGTGATTGGCTGAAGGCCAATTTTTGAATACAAGAACGATTGTGCAGAAATATTATAAAGTTTAGTTGGACACAGATTCGAAAGTGTTTTTGAATCATCAAAATGATTATATAAAAATCTCAAACGTGATAAACAATAAAAAGTTTTGCCATTCTATCAACGTAGTTGAGCCTACATAATTATTATTAAAGAGAAGTAAACAAAGTTATTTTCAGATCCGTATCTAGTTAAATTTTTAGATGCTTTGACAAAACTGTCCTTTTGGTATAACTTTATAAATTGGACGTCACGAATTATTGTTATCAAATGACACGTTATAAATGTCGAAATCTATGATCGATAACTACATTCTTGGATGTCACATGTCTGGGCATTAAAGACCCATGAAAAAAATGGGGAATTTCTCGATGACATTCACCGATCGTTGGGAATCCGTCGATTCCAAGAGAAACGAAAGTTTTTCACGAATCGTGAAAACCGATACATTCCTCTGATTAGTAAATATTGAAGTGGAAACGTAAATGTAATCATACAAATGTATTCGAATCGCAGAGGTCCTTCTACGTATCGGAACATTTTGCGTAGATTCGTTAGAGAGGTATCATTCCTCGAAATATACACGAGGAGCGAATTTTGTCGAAATATTCGTTTCAGAGTCGGTGTTGCGTTTTGCAATTAATATAATAAAGATAGCGATGCTCGGAAAATGTAACGACTCGTTCGCATTTGGCGATGTTCCTAAATTTCTAACGATTAATATTAACGATCGCTAATTAACACGTTTGCATACTGAAAATCGATTCCGATACTCTCGTAACGAATGGATTCTTCGAGACAATTTTCGGCGATGTGTCTACGAAATCATTCCTAAAATATGCCGCCAATTTAATACAGAGGAAAGTGTCAAGGATGACAACGAATGGGTCCTTCATCGGTGGTCCACAGAATTCAGAAACCGCGTCAAAAATCGTCTGACCCAGGAGCAATCGTCATCGCGAGGCATCGCGAGGAATCGAAAGTGGCGACGTAAGGCAGACAAGGGACGGGGCAATCGGAAACTGGTAAAGATGGTAGCCCGGAGCCGATCGACCTGTCATTACTCCACCTCGATGGAAGCATGAGCCAAAACCGTAAATTACAGAGCTCGCCGAGCGAGTCAGAGACGATTCGAGGGTACCGATCCAAGATTGTTTGCCAGATGAGAGAGGAGCAAACGGGAGTGACGGGAAGAAACCATCGTAGGTCGATCATTCGGGTGGAAATGTAAAATTTGTTGCGCGCAATTGGCAAATTAAAACTTGGACATGGCATTTGCATGGCTACCGAAACGCTCGTACTGCTGCTGAATGATGGCGATGGCGACGGCGACGAGGAAGACAAACAGGAAGAGATTCTGAAGAGAAAAAGAGGAGATGAAATATAGGTGATGGAGGCAATATGAAAAAAATTACAGAGTGCAAAATCGAAGCGGGGTCGATTTCTGACACAAAAAGCAACACGATGAGACACGTTGTTGGAAACGTGATCGAAATTCGAAATGCGCGAGGAGAGATGTTGATCAGTGAATATTTTTGCGTCGTCGTCACGCGGACGATGATTCGAGTGGTTATAAATGAAATTGGGAAAGGAAATAAATGATGATTCTGTTGAACCGCTTGAACACTTGTATACCGCTCCGCGGCATAACGTATACATCGAGCCCTTCTTCACGAAAATCTAAATAAACCGCACGCGCGAAATTTATAGATATACATTCGGCAGGAAAAAAAACAGCTTTATACAACTGTTGCAAGATTTTTTAATGCGATCGATTTATACGTTTAAATACGTAAGAAATTAACTGCCAGAGAATCAATCATATTACACAAATTTTGAATGCAGCCATTTAGTCACAAACGTCTCTACTTTTATACCTGTAAATCTTTTCTTCATATTAGCCCACGAGAGCTCCAAAGCGAGCTCCAGAAAAACGCTCTCCTACTCGCGTTCTTCTCATAAATCCTCAAACGTAACGAACGTTAACGAACGTGAACCATGTGCGTGCGTGGGAAGTATGAAAATTTCGGTCGCGTCAAATAACGTATTAACATTTATTTATATACACGCGAACGCGCTGTTATTCATCTGCGATACGGCTAATCGTCAACGATTGGCCGTGATGTCTCTGATCCAGGAAAGATGCAAGCACGATGTTCTTGTGGATGACGGGAAATGTGTCTCGAATGTAAATCATTCCACATGGCGCTTTGACTCACAAACGCGCACGCACACACATACACACACACACACACACACGCTTAATGCATCAGGATGCGCCTCGGGGTGTGGATGCATTTCGGAGCCCGGCGCCCAAGGCGATCCTCAGACGAATTATCCGACGATAATGCTAGCGTTAAACGTACAAGATCGAGCGATCAGAGTCACATTGTTCATCCCTCGGTTTCGTACATGATGATCGACCAGCCATCAAATCGCTTGCGGCCGGAATAACTTAGTGTTCTCTCTCTCTCTCTCTCTCTCTCTCTCTCTCTCTCTCTCTCTCTCTCTCT